>NW_024573793.1:0-131598 GCF_018153835.1 Drosophila eugracilis | reverse complement strand
ATTGTCTTTGCAAGATCAACCATCAACTTTATGAACGAAGATCGATGAAAAGAAGGAAATAACTTAACAGATTTAAGAATCTCAAACTAACATAAGATACTCTGCTATCTCATAGACCCACCTAAGACCACCCATCATTGCCTAAGCCAACTTCATTAGGCCACAAATGCAATCCACCGACATATTTGTCTCAAAATCAAAACCCTTACCAATAGTCTTGGCCAACTTGGAGTGTTGATTTGACTTTTCCGATTCGTGCTGACATTTCAAATCAATAAACTCGCACTTTGCACTGCCAGCGGCACCTGCTCGCAATTACTGGCGGGCTAACTTGGAGGGTCGGCGAATTTGGAGGAGCCACACACACGCATTACCATCCAGTTTAATGGCAAATGGCAAATACCAAATAGCAAACGGGCAACGATGTCTTGCTCAAATAAGCCGATTAATTGTAATCAAGCAGCGCGTCCAAATGGGCACCGAACTGGCTATCCACTCAGCTGGGCCCGGAACCGAGGATGGAACTGGATGGTCTTTCTGGATGGGATCCCCTGTCTATCGATTTCTGTCTCTCTGTCTGGCCGCTTGGGTCAATGCATGTGCTAGCAAGGAAATAAATAAATACAAAAAAAAAAGCAAAGTAATAGCAAAGCTAAATAAGTGAAACACTTTCTACCCCGGCAGCAAGTGCTCCAAGTGGAGCCTTTCCCCCACCGGAGTTTCGTGTCATAAAAAGAATTGCCAATTGCGAAAAAGGCTTCAAACTTACACGTAGAGAAAAGTGGTAAAGGAAAGGCAGAAACCTCCGGGAAAAGTATTTCTTATTATTATTATTATTATTTGAACTACAAAAAATTTAACAGTTTGATATTTTATAGTATTGTAACTGATCAACATAAATTTTAGGAAATATTTTTGGGATTTTTAAGCTCTTGGATGGAAACCTATTATTAGAGAGAGATTTTTTACATTTTGCACAATATAAAAACATAGATTTTGGTTTAGTTTTTTCCTTAAAAACTAACCTGTGTCTTAGTAATTATTGGCAATAAATCATTAGTATTAACATTTTCAAGAAGTTTTAAGTAACAAACCAGAATTAAGAGTATGCAGAACCACATTAAACTGCCGCCAAAATGATATTCTTAGAAAATAAACAACAACTTAGAAACTTAATTTCAAAATTGTGTTAGCTTACAAGAGTTTGTGGCCTATCTCATCGTTTCTTTTAGATTTCATAAGTTTCTTTTATAAAATTCTTAAAATATAAAAATTTATACAAATATTTCCCAAGAAAGAAATCGAGTTTCTGCCTCACAAACATGTTCGCAGTGCACAATCTCATCCCTCCCGAGGCCAGAATATTATGGGGTTTTCCCCTTTTGTTGGGTGGTTTTGTAATGACAAATAATAACTGGTGGTCCTGCCTGTTGGCCCCCAACCCCGTGGCGGGCCTGTCAGTGGGCAAATTAATGGTGAAGTGTAAGTAAAATTTACGCTCTGCCACCGCAGCCGCCCCTTCCCCCCCATCCCCATGCTATCTGCTCACATCTGCTAATAATCATAAAAAAGGCGGCTAGCAGGCAGCATTTTGACAACCGACAAACCCCCACAAGTGCAGCAGCCCCTTTTCGAGAAGGTTTTTGGCTGACAGGCGCAGAATAAAGGGAAAACCAGCCGCCAAACCAAAACAAATATAAATAATTTTACTTTATTGTTTAAGCCCAGCTTGGACCCTCACTGTGGACTCCGTCTGAGTGGGCTTGTATTTATGTTGCATTGCCATTGATTAGCGGCTCGGGAGGATCGCCGTAGTGGGTTGCCAAGTGGCTGTCTATGCCGACTGTTGCACTTTTCGCGGCTTACTTTTTATTTATTTGACTTGGCAAGTAGTTTGCCAGATCAAAAGGCCGCTGGGAAGATGTTTATAGAGTCAGTTCTTGGAAGCGCAGGAATCGATTAATAAAAGAGTTCCAGCCATTTGGCAAAGGCATATTCATGTTTCCAGAGAAAATCAATTTGAAAAAGTAGATTGATGATTGAGCTTAAATATTTTGAGTTTTTAACAGCATTTCACTAACACTTTTCTAACTTTTAAAGTTTAATAACTTTAAGTATAAATTGCAAAGAATAAAGTAGATTATTTTTGGATTTTCTTCGTAGTTTTTCATCATATTTTTAGGAATATTCTCCAAAATGATTTCAAGTAAGCTAAAAATATATTAAATTCCATAATGAATGCCCCTAAAATGTACACAAACCACAAGTTTCTTGGCCTTGTTCTAATCTAATTATATTTTAATTAAAATTTTTGAGATGTTCAAGGCAGAGCCCTTCAACTCGCCTAATTACCAACATCTGACTTGCTCTAGCCATAAGTTCTCGATTTTTATGTAATCAAAGTTCATCGAGGGCGCTGGTGCTCATTCAAGAAATCAAAATCAGAAGTTCGAGCGAATCAGAGTTCACTTCGCGGGTTTAACTCGGACATGTGGGCATGTTTTAATAATTGCGGACACAGAAAATAATTGTAAACGTTGATTGTCCAGCTGGAGTTGGGGCCGGCCAGAAGAAAAAAGGCGGTAGGGAAAGAGACCATAAAATGTGGCGACTGCAGAAATGCTCGTAGGACAAAACAATTTGATGGCCGAGTGAAAGATCTCCGTCAATTGATAAGATTTCAGTTCAATTAAGATGGGAAGAAGCTGTGTAGATTGACTCACTTGTAAAGGCCTTGCTGCATATCCATGTTGTTAGAGTTGGAGCCGATTCCTAGGCCCATTCCGCCAGCACCTGCTCCTACTCCTCCGCCGCCGCCGCCAGCGCCAAGCATTGTTCCGCCATACCCCATATTTCCGGGTAATCCCTGGCTTCCTGGCACTATGATACCCAACTTTGCCAGTCCTGCCAATGCATGTCCATGTGGATGGGAGCCCAGATTCCCGCCATGACCATGAGACGATGGTAATCCCATTCCGTTGCCAGGAACTCCAAGTCCGACTCCCGAATGCCAGGGTATTCCCACGGAGCCCACGCCACCGCCCATTACCGAGGGAACACTGGATGTGCTGCTGCCCAACTGATTGATCATGGATCCGCCTCCGGGTGAACTGTTCACCACCTGACCAGCATTTCCACCCATCAAGGTGTTCAGCAGGGTGCTGTTCATGTTGCCATTGTTCAGATTATGATTGCTCTGGTGCTGCTGATGCTGCTGGTGCTGCTGGTGCTGCTGTTGCTGGTGGTGGATGGCAGGATTGCTGCTGTCGAGATCGCCGTTCTGGCCAACCATCAGCAGCTGGTCCTCGTTTCGCACCTGGCCCAGGCTCAGGTGAGTGAGGATCATTAGCACGAATACTCCCGTTGACGATGGCATTTTCTTAGATTTGTTATAAGTTAGAAATTTGTTGTTGGTGAATTGTTGATTTGCTAAATGCGTTTTCTATAGTCTACTTTTTGGCGTGATATATTGTGGATGCTTGGTGGTAAGTACTTTAGTTAATAAATTACTAAGTGCTAAGGGCTCTACTTCATAAATATTTATTTTTCTTTAGCGTTAGAATTAAGTTTATGTTGTCAAAATTGTTTCGGTTAATATAAAACTGTTAAGTTGCCGTATAAAAATTGTTTAATAATCTATTCGATGCGATTTTGTTTTCGTTTTTCTTTTCGGTTTTGAGATTATGTTATTTAATTGGGTTTTCCTTTGCTTTTCTTTTGTTTGTTTGTGTAACTTATTTTTGACTGCTTAATACTTTTCGTTTGGTTTCCACTCGCTTGTTTTTTTGGGCTTCTACATTTTCTTTTTGCTTTTCTAGCTTGTTAGTGGACTGGTTAAACTTATTACTTTTCACATTGGCACTTCAAACGTTTTTCTCTTGTTATTTCGATGGCCGAAGATGATTTATTTTCTTTAGCGTTGTGCGTTTTGCGTTTTTCCGGATGAATTTTCCTTTGGGTTTCCTGGGAAATCGGAATCTCTCCGATCGAACAGCGCTAGATCAAAAGGCCTGGCGATCCCACCGACGATCGAGCGTATCAAAACGCAGCGAAACCCGTTTGGAAGTTGCTGCTCCTGCAGTTGCAATGGTTGTTGCTGACCGCCAGCGACGCCGTCGCCAGTGCTGCTTTATACCGCCGATCCATCCATCTGGGCAGCCTAAGTTCGAGGGTTTTCCGCTGCCGCTGCACATGAAAAGGCGCCGCCACGCATTTAAGGAATTTTCTTTTGGCCGGCCGGCCGGCCACTAGCCATACGCAGCACAGCTTTCAGATCACAGAAGTTAACACACACACACTACGCACACTCTTGAGCCACTGAGTTTTCCGTTCTTTTCTATTTTCCGGATGCCAACAGTTTTTCACGCTTTCCCAACACTTTTGATTTGGGCGAGAGTTTCGCTTTTGACAGCAGTCGTTTGTTTGGCTGGCTGACTGTTTGCCTGAATCTGATTTGGGATCTGAGTTTCTTGAGCTTGCGTTTCAACCACCGCGCCACACGTGCGTCCATCAGCTCGTTCGGCACTCGACTGAATCATCGACAGCCGACCGTCGTGTGTTGCCGTTGCCGTTGCCGATGGTGTTGCTGTTGCTGTTGCTGCTGCTGCTGCTGCTGCTGCTGTTGGTGTTGGTGTTGCTGCCGTGCTGCTGGGTGCCTTTTGGTGGACGTTCTGATAGGCAAACACGGTCGTGGTTGGCGCATGATGTGGACCCGAATCGCCTGCGCAGCCAGTGACAAACTTGCAACATGTTGCATGTTCGACGTGTCGCCAATTGATCGCCGTCACAATATATGGACAACACTTCATTAATTATGGCGACAACTTGTCAGCGGTAATTGCTCCGTGGCTAATTGGCAGGGAAGTGTCTCTGGGCCAGTCACTTGTCGTCCCGGCTACCGCGCATTCTCCGGCCACTCGGTTTATCTTTTTTCTCCCCAGATAAACCGGGGTTTGGTTTGTCGAGGTTTTTCCATGTTTGCTCGCTCAGTCCATCCATCAGGCAGTCTTTCAATCTCTTAGACACTTTTCTCTAAAGGCCTATCCATCCGGTAACACGAAGAATAATTAGGTAGCTCTTTGGGTTTATAAAATTTCTATCTCGAAATTTGTAAGATTTAGGATTAAGGTTTTCTCTTAAGACATTTCAGAATGTTTACCACTTTGAACTCTTTGAGAATTTTCAAAATACCATCATACTTCTTAAGAACCTTTTGTGAATGGCAGATCTGATAGCTAAGGTTCTTTTTTAGTTACTAGAAGTTTCTCTCCGTGTAGGCAACTCACCTTTCCACTTGTCTTCAACTCTAGCTGTTTGTTATTTACCTTCTTTTCTCACTCTCCTTGACTCTCTCATACACACATTCCCGAAAGGGCAAGGCACTCGGCAAAAATATTTTTTAGCTACAACTTTTGACCCAAAACCCTTAGATAGCCCACAAAATCTTACCTGTCCGGCAACTAATATTTGCACAAGTTAATTACAAAAACAACATGGGTGGAAAAATCATTGCTGGTTTTTCTATTTGTCCAAACATTTGTCAATTTCATTGAGCTCTGACCGGGCATATTTCCTGCAACGATCGAAGCGGCGGCAAGCTCACTTTGATCGCTCCCAACGCCGTCGTCTTTTTTGGTTCAATTAAGATTCATTTTAACGCTCCAAGAAAGGCCAGTGAATATATAGCGAATGATTGTTCGTGGCATGATTGTTCGTTCTCGGCGTTTATCTAATTTACTTTTACTTACACTTACACTGCCAACTACAAGCGCCCCCCCAGACCCCCAAAAAAACAGAAAAGATAAGTGTCTGTCCGATGGGAATCGGAGTGGGAATCAGAATGGGACTGGGAATGGGACTGGGTATGAGAATGGGACAAAAAGTCGAGACCCCAGAATCGAGAAACGGAGCTGACCAGTTTTATTGGCTTGACAATGGGCCCGTGTCTCTGGGCGAGAAGGTGAGGGAATTGCTGTTCAAGTGCCTTTTCATTGCGGCACTTTTCAGAGCCCAATCCCATTCCATCTTGGAGAGGAGATGAAGAGTAGGAGACGCCGTCTAATCTCTGCCTCGGTTCTCCATTCTAATGGTTTCTAATGAACTACTTAAGCTGCTGATATGGAAGTGATTGACGATGATGATGATTCGGCGGAGGCATGATCGGTTAATCTCATTGCTGGAGTGCTGTCAATACACGAAACGATAGCTGGGAGGCTTTAGGGTTATTACCTATCCCTAAGGGGCTTATCTGCGGGATGAGTCAGTTAAGGCAGAGATCTCATGAGAACTTTGTAATGTGTTAACTATAACTATAAGGAATAGTTTTTGCAATGATAAACTCGATTGATTTCAGGAATAATGCTTAAGTAAATAATCTCATCAGATCATTACACTTCCTCTTTCCCGAAAAGGTGCTTTGCGAAATACCTTGAAGGAGAAACTTTCTGTGGTCTAATTAATTAGTTCGTTACCCTAGTACTCTAGAGCAGTCAAGTCCATATGATCCTTCACTCGATTCAAATGCAATTAATACCTTAAAATATTACCCTTTTGTGGCAAGGAAAGGTTCAGTGACTCTTTGGCCATTGGGAATGTTTAATGTAGCGTAAAATTGCAATGTCAAAACATTTTGCGCAAATCAAAAGCCCTTTCTCTATGGAAAAACTCCCCACTTACCTCCCCCATCTAATGTGACAATGGCATGACTGAGGTCCGTTTAAAGGTTCGGCTAATTGTCGCCGAAAAAGAAAGACTTTGAAGTGCCAACTTCACTTTAAAGCTTAAACTGTTGTTAAGCATTTCCTGTGTTTTTCTAACTGGCACGATGGCAAAGGAAAATTCCATTTCACTCGAAGTTGTTTATGGAAAACAAATCTGGTCTGGCGGAGAAAACATACACACGTTAATCAAACACTCTCGCGGCTTTTGGCAGAAGTCTAAACATTTTTACAGACACCTGCCACAAAATGACGTCTTGTTTTCGGCTGCTGGCCCGAATCGCTCAATCATCTCAAGTGGTCAGCGATACTCGGCGAGATGCTCCTCTCTAAGAACCTCCTAATTGGCCAGCGGGCGCCACCCAAATCAGTTATTATGATTATGACTAGCAGCACTTCAAAGAGCCAACGACTTCAAAGAGAGCGCCAGGTAAACGACACTCTATATATGCTTCCCTATATATATGCCACACAGGTTGGGAGCCAGAAACAGAGGAACCGAGGCCGCTTCCTTCATTTTGCGGCTGCACGCGACATTAATTTCAGTTCCTGCCTCGGAGACTGGGACTGCAACTAACAGCTTCTGTCCTCCACTAAAATTAATTTCATAGCCAATTGCTTCGTCGTAAAATATGCTTTTACTTCGAAGGGCGGAGTTTTCGGTTTTGGGGCTTCGGTTTTATGGCTTCTCAATTGAAGGAGGCCAAGCACCGCCCGGCAATTCTTTAACTCGATGCAATTAGTGCGTCATTATTATTTGCAATTCAAAACTATGTGGGAATCGTCAGAAGACGATGAAGACGATCTCCCCGCATTCGGATATATGCGATTATAATGGACCCGCATGCCAGTTCGCCTGTCAAATTTATGACAAGTTATGAGCGGCAGCAGCATAAACAAAAGCGAGAGAAATCATACAATAAACCCATCATCATTAAAACTGAAAGCGATCTCGCAGGGGCCGCAGACGGAAATCGAAACTAAAACTTTTTCATTGCCTCGAGCTTCTTGGGCTGCTAAACATGCGATAAGTTGGTGTAACCTCTTTAAGCTGCTTAAAGGATAAGTCTAGGATTCATGGGAAGGAATCGAAGTATCGAAGGGGTACACTAAGGGAAAACGTTGCATTAATAGTTAGTTCATGAGGAATTTGTAAACATTTCTTGGCTTTCAAACAAGTTTAAGTATGAAAATCTTGATACATCTTTCTAACAACTTACGTTTACTACAGTTTAAGATTCAGTAGTTATCCATCTAATAAATGATAAAATTAAGACAACAATTTGCCTAATGAAGTTGCTTTCTGAGCTAGCATGTAGAAAATTCCCCTAATCAAGCCAAATCAGTTACCCTTTCAAGTGTTTCTCCAGTGTAAGGACGAAAAAAGAAATTGTTTCTTAAAGCTTTCATCGCAGCAGCCTTAGCCCCAGCCCTAGCCTCAGCCTCAGCCCTTCGGGTCAACTTGTTTATGCGACAAATATCCATAAATAGTTTTACGCTCTTACGGGTTCGAGTACTAGTCGAGAGGCGAAAGGACTCGGCCCAAGGATGCACGATAGGCAGGGTCTGCTACCACTTAAGGTAACCAACTGGAGAGAAGGGCCGAGAGCTAGACACATTTGGCCCAAAAAAAAAAAAAAATAACTGAAGAAAACGAAATGAGCAGGGAGGACAAGGAGAAATATCGCCAGCTATTGAAAAGGTGGCTGGGAGCGAGAACGGGAACAATGGCAGTGGCCAAAACGAAGACGCCGTCATCATCCTCATCGTCTGAAGTAAGTAGCAATTTAATCAGCTCGAAAGGGGAAGCATGGCGATGATGTTGTCAAATGGTTACTTTTATCCCAAACTCCATTCCCTCGCCTACACCACCCTCCCCCAGTGTGTGTTTAATGTGGCGCAAGAAAATCCAAAAGGGAGCAGCGGCGGGCGGAAATTTATACTTTGGATTCTTCGGCTGCTTCCTCCTACACCAGCGGAATTCGTAATATTGTTTAAATGCTATTCAGTTTTCGTTTTTGATTCAATTAAAGCGCATTTTGCGTTATTTTGCTTACAGTTAATTAGCACAAGTCAAGAGCCTGCGGGCCCTGAAAAAAAGGCTCGATGGCAACGGTGGGTGGTTAGCGTGGGTGAATGGCTACACAAAATCCCAATCCCAATCCGAATCCTATCCCTGCCAACCTGCAGTATGGCACACCCAGCAACATGTTGCCCCAAACCAAATGAGGCCGCTGAAGAAGTGGCGCGTGCTGGTTTCCGATTTGGGTTGCGAATACGAGACGAGGGGTTATTTCTATAGACAGCCCACAATCAATTATCAAGTGCAAGCCAATGGAGTGGCTGATCCAGATGAATTCAAAACTTTAAGAGGCCTCATAACGCTGCACAAAAATTTCGCAAATTTATGTGATGTAAATGGAAAAAAGGTAAGAATTTGTTAAAACAAATTTAAAAGGAAAGCAATTTGAAGTTCTAATAAAGAATGTTTTATATTCTTTTAACATAAAAACCATTAAAAGGCCATCGAACCAGCAGGCTCCTTTGTCATTCAAACGACAATAATTACATTAACTCTTAGTGATACAAAATAAGGAATTATAGTTTGGTTTAAGTAAAACTTAATATTATATTTTCTTTTGCTAGGCAATTTCTGAATTTGTTGATAAATTATATAAAAAACAACAAAGGATGGAAGACATTCTTAATGAGAGGAAACTAGAATAATCTTATTTTCTGTTTAATTAGTTAGCCACCCTACTAAATGGTCACTTAAAATCTTCCTAAAAAAAACTCTGAATCCATTAATCTTCTAAAATATTTTGTGTAAATAAGTTTTAATAGGTATAAATCTACAAATTTGTTTAATATAAAATTGTATTTAAGAAAAGTGATAAATTTTTCATATTTCATGCAGTGGCTCCACCTATGGCATTAACGTGTTACTATTGTTAGCAAAGCGCCTCGAATTGGCAAGAACAGTGCTAGCCAAGAAACAAACCAAATTCTATACATATGTAGAAATGCGTGTAGAGAGCAGTTAAGATCTGTGTAAAGAGGAAAAGTTTCTGAAGAAAGTCCTAAAAAAATGTTATAAACCCATGTTATTTTAAGTTTATTTACTAAAGGTTTTTTTTAGTGATTTTCCAACCTTTTTTCCAGAGCCCTTCATGTTTTTTGTTGATTTTTTCTGAATTAGCCCTTAAATAAACAAAATGTAAGATTTAAGCGGACTTTTCGCAGTCTGGCAACACCTTGAATGTTCAGGATCTGATTTCCGGTAATGGGATCTGATCACTGCTTTCTTTGCTTATTTTCGCGGCTTAGAGGATGAGTCCCCAGCGGTCTCTTAGGCTGCGACGCAGATGAAAGAGAAATTCTTGTCATGTAATAATATATCTTTTCAAATGTAGAATCAATTTTATTGGTATGAACTGTTAAAAAATGGTTAAAATATTTGTTATCAATTCAGATTCTTCAATAAAAATAAAGAGAAATTGTTGATGTAATACCCGTGTTCAATATTATGTTAAAGGTTGGAAAGAAAATAATTTTAGCAACCTTAAAAATGTTTTAATTTTTCACATTTACAATATCAATGCAATTATCTTCAAAAAATATATAATAAATAAATAATATTTAATGATGACTTGCCTAATAATCATAATTTTCAAGGCATAGGAATGATACCTAGACCAACTTGAGCAATTTGAGTTTTATAATTACATTTTACAGTTTAAAAATGATAAGTTTTCAAAAAGTAGGTCTTAATCACCGAGACCTAGGATCGAAGCTTCAAATATTTGGATATATCTGAGTAATTGATTCTCTTCTTAATGCTTTCAATATTAATTATAATAGAAAACCTAAATATTCTTTAAAAAACGCATTTTTTAAGCTAGTTCCAATGTATTTCTTAAATTAATTTATGCATAATTTCCTAGTTACGTCTTTAAGTTGTTCTAAAACAAATTCAGTCTCATTTTCATTTGGATGAATTATATTTTTCCTGATAATATTTTCCTTGTGGTTCTGCCTCAGCAGAAATTATGCACCTGGGTCGGGTCTCTCTCGTTTTTCAAGCGCCCTTCGCTGCACCGACGACCGTTGAAGTTGAAGGATGCGTGCGCCATATAATAAGGCCTATCTGGGATCCAATGTGTGTGTGTGTTGGATGCTCCTGCTGCAGCGTCCTTGTGGCAGCTACAAAATGCGAAAATGCCCGCAGCTGCCAATCTCAACGAAACACACATTTTGCAGAGTAAGAAATTTAAAACGAAATTCATAAAAGGATTAAGAAAGTCTTATAAGAAACTTAAAAAATAAATAAATATTCAACATGGTAGAGAATTCCCAGGAACCAGCTTATTAAGAATTTATTCTCATAAATTCCAGATAAAATCAAGTCTGATCTCTTTCAGTGTGGTATTTGGGAGTGGATTGTGGTGGGAGGGGAGTCGGAATGTGGAGAGGGAGTGGCTGCAGTGGTGCAGGGTACAGTACACTTGACGCAATCTTAATAACCATGAAGCAGCGTGGCTAATTAGCACAAAAAGCTTGGCAATAACCATGCTCAATGAGGCACAGGGAACACCAGGCAGAATGGAGAACGAAGAGTAAGTACAGTGAGGCAGTCACCGCAGCAGCAGGAGCAGCGGCAGCAACATCATCATCAGCAGCATCCGCACCACAGCAGCAATAACAATAACGATTGCAACGGCGAGGGCGTGCAACACGCGTCGTATGCTCAACGAGCCGAGGGCTGGGATTCTCTGCTGCCCTTTTCCCCACCTCTCATTCAACGCTTTTGCCATCCACCTCTACATGGCCTCCCCTTTCCAGCCAGCAGCACTTGAGCTTGCCCCATGTTGCGTGTTGATTTTTGGTTCTGCTTTCGGTTTACATATCAAAACAATTAGCTTTCAATGCTCTGGACTAAGGGCGATCAAGGCAGAGGAAATACAGAAGGTAACTTTAATTTGAAGAGGAAGTAAACATATTTATTAAGTTATTTTCTTTAAATTTTTTTGCTTTGATCATATTTCTTGTTAATAAATATAAATAAAAGTTACTTCAATTTAAATTCCTTTAATAGCCATTTTTATCTAAGCAGAATCAAACTTATTCCTCCTAACTAAACCCTTAAAAAACATAAAATTTGTCCCTAATATTGATAGCTTTTCTTCATAGGCACAAAATGAATCTAAGGAAACGGCAGGCTGAGTGCTGAGTGCATTTTGCCACATGAACTTTGCTCTGAATGCCTGCCCCCAAGGCCATTGCTGATGAATTGGCTAGGCCGCCTTCTCCCCCACCCGTTCTTCGCCCTGCATCCAGGGGCGCTCCTTCTCTTCAGAATCATCGCAACCCCAATTCAGGCAGCTCTGCCACTTTCCCCAGGAGCTGCTCAATTGTTTACGTGATGTTTTGACAAAATGAGAAAAGCGAGGCGAAGAACAATTCCTGGTCATTGCGTATACGACAGGTGGTACCAGCAAAGGGAAAGGGCTTAACCCTTGGAACGACTATAATATTTCTTAGTGAAAATATTCAGCTCTTTTTTAATCAATAATCATTGGATATATATGAAATTACAAATTTTATTAAAATTTTTGGTAAACCAAAAAGATGGAAAATTCATTAAAAATTCGACTTGATTAATGTCTAATTAGTAGAAAGAACTATCTAGTTTAGGCAGTAATATTTGAAGATCTTAAATTTTTAATCATTTTTGATCTTAAATATATAATAAAAAAACTCATTTAACGAACTCAAATTTGGTTATTAACCTTTAATAGTGTGCCCCATTAAGGGTTAAAGGAAAACCAACTAAAAACTGGGAAAAACTTTTGCGCCGGAATGGAAACAGTGTGTTGGCTCGTTCACTTCAGGAACAGCCTTGGGCGAAAGGTTTTCTATTTTTCCATTTTTCCGCCCCACTCTTTCTCCCTCTCCCTCTCTCCCTCGCTCTCTCTCTCTCTCTAGCTCTTTCCCGTTTTCATTAATTGGGCTCACATATTGCCAATTAAGCTTGGGAAAACGGAAAATTAATTTGAATTTGAAAGTTCGAAAGGTGGTAATTGAAAACTGAGCTTGACTTCGGGGGCAGAAGGAGGTGAAATACGAAAAAAAAAAAGATGCGAGGGGCAACTTGCAGGTGGTCGTAAATTCCGCAAGAAGGCAAAACGGTTAATTGATAATGGCTGATTGGAAACTAGTTTTCGTTTTCGTTTTCGGATCGAGCATTAACATAATCGCTTTAAAATTGAAACTCAGCCAGCTGAGACCCAAAATGCAGTTAGCAGCGACAACAAATTGTATCTCGAAAAATGTATCTGTATCTAGTGGATTTGCATTCTCGCACGGTGGCAAGGGTATTAACATATCAACATTTGTTAAATGACGTTTGACTTTTGTGTGACAACGCGATATTAATTCAGACTCAGAGCGCCGTACCAAACCGAACTGAACTGAGCCTTCTGGCCTACCCACCTCTGCTTTAACTTATTTCTTTACCATTTCTGGCCAAATAAAATATTTAAATAACTCAATTAAGCATAAAACGCAACTGGTGGGCACTCTTCGGCACCAATTTGGTAGCGGAATTCCCAATGAAATGCCCTGATATATGGCCAAATAACAATAACTGTCAACGGACATTTTTTAATTAGCAAAACCCCCTCTCTTGGCCAGAAAACGGCCTGTCGTTGGGCTGGCTGACTAACGTTTGGGAATTCGCAGGCACCCATTACTATATGAAAAATATTCCAAAAGAAAATTAATCTGCATTAATATATGCGACCAAAATAGATAAATAACTTAGAGGGTTAAGGTGATAAGGGGTTTGGTAGGCTTAAGTAACATTTTTGGTTGCCTTAAGTTTGGTCGATCAAAGAAGTCATTGAATTTAGCAAGTTGGGGAAGTTTATTTGGCATGGAAACGAACATACTTCTATAATAATATTAAGTTTAGATTTTCTTCTTATTATACTTGTGGGAAAGCAGAGCTTAAATGATTTTTTAAAGTAGTCATAAAAATACAATAAATATCTATCAAGCTTTACAGGGAATCAAAACATCTTTAGAGTCCATCTCTTCCAAGTCTTACTTGGCATATCTTGGTGATACAACCGAATGATGATGATATGGTTTACCACAGGGCAACTCGTCAGCAGCCATAAGATGTCGAGCAGCGTTTAAAAAATAGCTTATTAATATGAAATAAATGCGTTGGCCCACCAACGAATAACGATTAATGCGACTGGAAGGCTTTGCGATTTACATCTGATGAATATGCAATCGGTGAGGGCCATTGAGATTCAGAAACTCGGAAATTAATAGAAACATTTGGCTTAAACTCAAGTTGTTGGCTTTCTGGTAAAGCCCCTGCGTTTAGGGGCCACCAAATGAGCGTAGCTGTTGAAATAAAAACATTTGGCATTTTATTTGATTTCCATTTCGATTCCGATGTCGATTATTAAGTTGTATGCATTTCATTATGGCCCTTAGGCTTTGGATTTCTCTCGTCCGAGGTATTTTTAATGATGAAAATGAATCAGTTTTGTGTTTTTTATGACTTAATTACTTTATTTGAGATCGCACTCTCAGCTTTATGGCTCTTGCTTATGGATTTTTAATAAGAACCGATAGGTGGGTATTATAGCTAAGTTTGGGGGTGAAGGAAAGGATTGAGGGTCCTTCAAGACTATGCAGTTAAAATAATAATCAAGCACTTATCAAGATGTCTGATTAATTTGTAGTTTTTAAGAGGAAATATCAAAAATCTGTTAATATTTTTTACTAAGCGAACCACTTCTTTAAGCAATTTGAGAACAGGAAATGTGGTAAGTCCGCATAGAAAATTAATCACTTAAACTCAGGAAAATCATTGGGGTCCCAGCTAATTCAATAATCGCAGGAAAATGGGACATGACCCTTCTCAATATATTATATTTAAATCCCTTCGCAGCCCAAAACCAATGCCTACTCTCAGAGACTTTAACCATTTTTCGACTTAATTAAATTTATGGAGATTATGCCTCGGACGACTTGGACTTGGCATTTCCCACACACAGCGTTTGGGGCCAGAAAGGGGGGCTAGAACAGGGCGTTCTCCGAAGAGAAAAAAGGCCAAAAAAAATATGAAATCCACAGCAAAACTTATGTTTAATCAAGTTATTAACTCGTGAAATATCAACAGACGGCAGTCCCTGCCTGAAGCCCTAAAAAAAAGATTAAATTATAAATATTAAATGACATAGAGAAACCAACAATAAAATGAAAACAAAGAAACGAGAAAACGTATGCGATATGAAGATATTGAGACATGAATAATTAATTTCCCTGATGAAAACTTAATGAAGAAATAGAAATAAGTGGAATCTCCAGCGACTTGAAATAAATTTGTCATAGTTTCGAATGCGACGCAAATGCTGAAAACCAGAGGCCGATGAGCGAAAACCGAGCTCGAAATGGAGATGGAGACCACACACTTGGTTCGACTTGAGACCTATGCTACTCAGAGATCGCCTGATCACCTATGGATCCCAGTCGATGAGCAAGTTTTTTTTGTCGGCTATGGGCAATTCATTTATTATTGGCAACTTGGAAATTTATCGAGGTGACTGGCATGCAGGAGAGCAAAAAGCGCTCGATCAATTTGTAGATCATAAAAGTTTTCCTACTTACACGATCGTAACTTAAGCAAATTTGACATTTTTACAGCCTCTCGGGCTATATGTCTATCAGTAGCGGCCATTGATCAAACCGCAAACGGATCTCAAAGTCATTAAAGTCTAGTAGAGAGTGTGAGAACTGAATGTGCACGAGAGGAAAATTTGGTTAAGGAATATAATATTAATATTTAAATTATTTAAAGGTAAAGGAAACTAGTTAGTAGTACCAAAAACGGGAGCTACTTTTAACCCAGGCAACCCTTATTTTAGATATTTTAAGGCCAAGGAAACCTTTTTCTCTCAGTGCAGGGCACAAAAAATATTGCCTCTAATCAGCAGGCCAAATAACAACTTAATTAAAGGCCCTAAAAGGCAGCTCCCCATGGCTCGTATTCAATCCTCACCTGAAACTCCGTTCGGCGTCCGCCATCTATGTGTGAGTGTATGTGGTGGGGTGCACCAAAAAAAGCATTTCCAATTTACACTTTGCTGCTAATTTGCGTTGACGCTTTTAGAACCGCCTGGGGCGCTATCCCCCGACATTCCCCGCTCCGGCGCATTCCACCGGGTTGTCCTTGTCCGTCAAGAAGTATCTTCCAGTTCCCAAAACCCGACTCTGTGTGTTTTATTATTATGATGCATGCATGGGAGGAGGAGACGCTAGGAGAAGCAGAGCAGCCTTCGCTGTCGTCATCATCATCATCATCATCATCATCATTGACATGCTCCTCCGGCTTCTACGTTTCCCTCTTATGGCTGTTGTCATTCAACTCGGTCGTCAGCGTTGAAATTGTTCATTTCGAAAATGCCTCAATAACAATAACAATTGTCGTAAAACTGCACAGGATATTCGCGACACAGTGTGTGTGAGTGTCTGAGCTTGTGTGCGCGATTATCTATAAAAGGATTTTCGAGCAGATTAATTGCGCGTGATTGAAGCTCGCTGTTTGTGTGCTGTCATTTGGCCAGGCACACTGGTTGAGGGATAATGGAAAAGGAAGTCAACGGGAGAGCGAGCCACCTAGCGGCGAAAGGCGGCAATTCGTTGCTAAAGAAGGGTAAATGAGAAGCGCGGCTAAGGCGGATTTTTTAATTAAAAACTTGAATGATGAGCTGCTTTAAGGGCTTTTAGAAGAGGTTACTTACTTAGATGCACTTGTCTAACAATAATTACTTAAACTAAGGAAAAACCAAGCTTGCAAGGGGAAAGTAAAGTTTAAGACTTGTTAAGGAAAGGATAAAATTCCCAAAAAAACACCACTGTTTTCACAGCTCTTTCTCCGGATCTCTCAAGCCCGCTCCTCCCCGCTTGACCAAATTGGCATGAGTTTGTTGGTATATATACCCCGCATCATATTGCCATATGAGTTTGCTTGGCCCCTGCACCCCGTGTCTGGCTCGACCCTCTGTGAGCACAGCGGTAATATGAGCAGTAATAAAATTTGAATTTATGACGAGATTCCATTAAAGCTTCTTCGCAATACTCACACACACACAGACGCAGGGGCTACCCAATATTTGCCTGGGGTGAGTTAAAAAAAAACGTGAGAGTGAAAAGGACAAGACTCTGGGGGGCTAACAACAAATTTAGCTGGCTAAAACAAAAATATGAAGACCAACAGAAGCCGAAGAAGCAGCAGCAGCAGTTCAGACCGAGCTGAATGGCAAAACACTCGTAATAATGTGATTTGATGGGCGGGGTCGGGGGGTCCCCCCTGCCCTGCCTTGCCCTGATAAGTACGAACGCCAGCAGCTGGGCAACAACTTTGTCTGGCTTTGGATGCCACATTACCGATGCCAGCCGAGACACAGATTCAGATTCAGATTCAGATTCAATTCAATAACTGTCCCGGCCACGTTTATATGACTTCCATTTCATTACGCGTAAACGAATTGAAATGAATTTTTATTGCCCAAGAGACTCCCTGTTTGGCGCTGCTCTTATCTTTTGTTTAATGTAAAAACTTTGTTCAATTAGTCGTCGATTAATAATTTTTTAAATATTTCCCCTCCCGCCTGCTGTTCGCACGTTTAATCGAATGGCTTTCGTTAAGTTTATAATTAGCAATGCGCTAATTAATTAATCGCCCAGCCGTAAATACCGTCCAGCGGAGTGTATGTTTATCCAAAGCGAATCGGTGTGGAAAACCCTTGGGGTTGGGGTTGGGGTTGGGGTTGGGTTAAGCAAGTAATGTTACTCCCACGCTGGAGATAAGACACTCGAGCCGAGTCTGCATTCTCCCACGCCAAAAAGAGATATTGTCATTAAACATCGGTTGGGTAACAGGTTGGATGGGAGAAGTTGAAAGGAAACGATCTTTGCCGCAAATGCAATTTCCAGGAATTTCCTTTCGTCACAAGCACAAGTCAAACAAATTTCCACGTTCCCATCAATGGCAATGGGAAATAAATATAGAGAAATGCCTAATATAAAGCACTCTCGGCCGAAGCAAACAATAACAACAAATTGTTTAACAACAAAAAATAAATCTTAATTGAATTGTGATACTCGCCCCGATACTGACAGACTGCCTGGCTTGCCTGTGTTGCCTGAGACTCTCTCACTGGCTGAGTTTAGAGGTTGGGCCGGGCCCAGCGTCGTCTGTCTTTCTGGCTTTGTGTGGTTACTTTTCTTTATTTGGTTGGTTCCTTGATGGTTGCTGGTGCTTGGAGCACATGTTTCCCAGTGGGGATGGTAGGGTGGTGGTGGTGTTGGCTGGCCTGGGCTTTGTTTTGAAAGTGGGTGTGGCCCCCCGGCAATGGCGCATTCCTCACACAACCTGGCTACATATCTGCTACAATTTACCTTTGTGTACGTCAAGTTAAACTTATCTGCCAGATACAATATCTCCCGTGCCTATGCGCTATCAGGCTTGCATTTAAAAGTTCCCTTCTTTTATGGCTGAGTACACATGTCTTTATTAATAACCATTATTGATTGTTGTTCCCCAGCCAAGGGCTGTGTTTGTTGTTCTTGGTAAAATGCGAGGAAGTAGCCTCGAGATATGGGTATTACGGATATAGGTGTTGAAGGAGTTAGTCTCTGTATATAAATTTTTATTATTTACTAACTAGGAGTGTTGTCAAGACAGTACTGAACCTTAAATAACACTGAAGTCACAAAATCACACAGCTATTCATCTCAGAAATTCCCTAAAAAGCATCTATCAAGTACATTAGTGGGTATCTAGTTCTCTTCTGCAATTACAAAAGACATTCCCTGAACTCACTTTAGATACCAATGTTTACCTATCCCATCGTAAGGCCACTATTTTGATCGATTTCACGCTACCAAACTCATTGTCGCAACTTCGATTCATAAAATGTTTGAACAGGGAAGACTGGGAATGAGAATGTCAAGATCCGTTTGTGTTTTTTTCGCTCTTGAAATCTATCTGGAGATTTGCGAATGTCAAAGGCTGTTGTGAAGAGCCCTTTTAGGGTATCGCCCGAGGAGGCTTAATGCTTACGAAATGTAGTCCAATTTCCAGGCATTACCCTAACGCCCCTGCCCCTGCCTCTTTGAACTGCATGCCCGAACCCCTGATTAGGATTGGGATATAGAGACCATGCTACTTGATGGACACAATGGGGCGATGGAATGCAAAACAATAAACAGCCCAAGAGCGATACACAGAGATTTGGATTTAAATTAAGCTAAATCCGCTCAAGCGCATGCGCATACGCATATGCGAAACAGAAACTGAATCTGTAACTGAGTTCCGTATCCGAGCGAAAATGCTGTTCGCTAATAGACAACAAAAAGGTACACGACAATCTTGCAGATACAGATACGAAGGGGAAGTCTGAAACTGGCAGTGCTTAAGTGCCGAGTACCTACATACCTCGACAGTTGGACAGTTGGACAGCTCGACAACAAGTGCCACAGCCGCAGAGGCAACAACACCAACAAACCAGGGAAACAGCGCAACAGTGTTGCCGATCTAGCTAGGCTCAACTTGCTTCATTTTGTGTAAACTGAAAGTTATTAATGATTATGTCTTAACATTGCAGAAGAAAGATATTTTTAATTTACAAAATAATCATGAAATCATATCCAAACTATAATTTGTATACTGTCGTTTATTATAATCATTCATCTAATCATGTCATTTATTCTGCTCAACTAAGTTTGGTGCAGAACTCTGAGACTGAATCAGCAAAGCATTTTTATAAATTCCATCTTTATTATTTATGGTTTATGGGAAAATAAAAAACTTAAAAATATAATATTTCTACTTTTTCTTAGGTTCAAATGGGAAAATATAGGGAAAATATGAACCTACTTTAACAGCATAAATCTAACCTTTAAAGTCCCATCCCATAACCTAATATGAAAATTTCTTCAAATGCTCAGAGATGAACACTGTGTTAAGGACACACTTATGTAACTTCCATTTTTATAATTTGAAACCTTTTAAAGGACAAATAAAAGACGAATTCATAGGTCGTAGCAACAAATTTGATATATATTGCTAAAATCCAGAATAATATAAGAATCAATTATCAATAGTTCTGATGGCTAATGGTTCATGGCTAACATTCTTAGTCTTTTAAGTACTTCATGTTGGCAAAGTTTATGTGGCCAAATGTTAATAATAACTGATTAAAAATGTAATAAAATGAATGTTTCTTGTTGTTTAAAACATTTATTTTTTAATTTCGAATGTCATTGTCAATGTGTCAGATATTTTGTACAAGGTTTGTGGTTTACAAAATGACTATTTTTAAGCTCGAAGAAAATTGGGAAATGTTAAAATTTTTATAGCAAACGCAAATCTTCCGTGGGCCACCATATATTGGTAAATACACAAAAAAATTAAAGAATATTTAAAATATTATTTTATTAGCTAATATTAGCAATTCCCTTTTTTGGCATTACTGAATCGAGAAAGAAGCTGACAATGAGCAGGTCCCATAAAGTAGGCTAAAATCTCACGTAGCTGCTGATGCTGCTGCCGTTGCTTAATTTGCATAAAACTTAAGTTGCGAGAGAGGGAGACAGGTGAGCGAGGCAGGCAGAGCGAGATGGACAGAGGGACTCGCGTGAATGAGAGTTCACCTGGATGGGCTGCGATATTGTTGGCTGGCAGCTGCGATGAGCGCGCACGCCAGGCGCAACTTCCTGGAAAAGGACCGCCAAAGTTGCTGCCGCTGATGCTGCTGCTGATGCCGTTGCTGCTTGCCACATCTCCTGCTTCTTCAGGCAATGCCAACTTGTACCTGTGCCGGAGATGAATCCGTGATTGCGTTTTAGTCACGCAATCTGCAGTTTTTTAGTAGATTTGGGGATTTAGTGAGTTTGAGGATTTCTGGATTGTTAGCAAATCTTAAATATTGTTGTTCTAACATTCGCATTTTACACTAGATCTCTTAGAATTATATATTTCTAAAAAATGGAAAGAAATAGACTTAGGATATAGGGAAACATCGAGAAAATTGAATTACCTTAAAAATTTAAATAATTCCAAATCTCCAGCTCACGATCTCATCTCTGATCTAAGCAGCGTGTGTGTGAGAAAAAAAGAAACGCCGCCCCAGATCATCAGCAATGTTGCAGTTTTCCATTTAGCCCCGTTGGGCTCGATACTTTGCAATCGATACTTTAGCCCGGAGAGGGAAAAGCTGAGGGGCAGGGAGCGGACTCATTAGATCGCATATATCTCAGTTATCTTTATGCATCGCCAGGAGTTGAGTAAGATTGTCAACTTTGTGCACTTTTATGAATGAGCGCCGATCGGCGATGTCTGCTTGATGATAAGCAAAAAGGTAAGACACGATCGCCGGCCCCTGAGAGCCTCTTTTCCGCTAGCATCGCCCTGTATCCCAGCATCTAAAGAGATATATACATACATATCTATCTATCGGTCGATCGTGTTCGGCCGAAGGAAACCTCCTTTCAGCAAAGTTAATCATTGGAAAATCACTTCCTGCTCAGCTGCTCGCTCTTCACATGTGCAAGATTAAGCGAAAATTTCATTTGGGCAAAACAAAAAACAGTTTCTTTTTAGTTTCGAGTGCTCTCAGGCATGTACACTGCACATGGCTGGAAAATGGATAAATGACAGGAGAAAGATCCCAACCACACACAAAGTGCATCGGCAAATTTGCATAGGAAAAGAGATCCCCAAAAAATGGAAACCGAAGGGAAAATTAAATGCTACGTTTCCATTTTCCGGCTCACCACTTGACAGCTGTCAAAAGAGTTTGGCAAATATTTTGTCAGTCAGGGAACGGAAAAGTCTACGTCTCCGCCTGCATCTTCAAGGGTTTCCAACCGACCGACGACTAATTAAGCCATTTTCATTTTCCCTTCTCGGCCCGAAAAGTGCATTCTGATTTCTGTTTCTGTTTTTTTAACAAATTCTCAAATTCTCAAATTCCCAAATTTTGTTTGTTATGTCAATTTAAAGAACTCACGCGCCACGACCTTAACCCTATACGCCAGACTATATATCCGTGCTATATGGCCAATACAGGTACGGAAAGGGCCAGCGGAGAAAAAGGTTAAGAATGCATTTAGCCTTTTGTTTGAACAGCGCCTTGCACGCGCGTTCATAAAATGCATCAGCGAATTGAGAAATGTTTTGGGCAAACAAATCGCCGATGAAGGAGGGTAGGAGGAGTAGGAGGTGCTGAAGGAGGAAGGAGCGAGAGGTCGAGGAGGGTGGGCAAAGAGTCACTGAAAGAAAAACTTCAAGACTTTTATTATTTTTATATATTTTTATAAGGGATTTACTCAGATTAATCTTTTGGTTTATAAAATTTAATACATTAAATTTAATTTAATTTTAATTTTAGTAAAATTTTCTTTCCCAGTGCTTGAGTTCAGGTCTAGGCGGCAAAACGCTAAAATCTCTTTTGCTGGCCATGGCCTCTCACTCTCTGTTTGCTCACATTCATGGGAAGATGGGCATAAGCAAGTGCCTGACTCCCCGCCAACGTCCGACCAATCCATACCGATTCCCATCCCATCCCCAACTCCACCTCCTCCTCCAGCTCATCCATGAAATCCACTTGCCACCAAGACTGCGCACTTTACGATATTTGATTTCCTCATTTACGGATTTAATTTTCTTTCAAATTTACCGATCTCTACCGCCAAGATCTCTACCCGTTCCCTGATCGGCCCCCGGGGCCAGTCGTCGTCCCAACTCTGAATCCAAATCCGAATCCATATAGACATCCACACGATCTGCAGGCCCTGCTGTTTGTCCCTCTCTGTTTGCTTAGTTTTGGATGTTTTATCGCTTGATTGGTTCGGTTTAGTTGGCTTTGTTGGCTTAGTTTGCCTAGGTTCTCTTTGGTTTGGTTTGGTTTGCCGCTTGGTGGCTGCTGCCGCATCTCGGGCTACTTCTCAGCTGTTGACCCAGGGGCGATCTCTGGCCAGGCTTCGATGCAGATTGAGATTGAGTTGTGCTAGTGGAGCACACGGCACTTAGACTGGGTGCATCAGCCATGATCATGATAATTACTGTGTTAATAATGATGGTCAACAGGGAGACAGCGAAGGTACTTTGGGACTTTGATTTTTGATGGGTATATTGATGATATTTTTTGTTTAATTAATTAAGAATTTAAGAGACTTAGACAAAGAAGATAGAAGTCTTAGAAATCTTTAGAAACAATATTAAAATGATATTCAGAAACCCCGTAAAATAATTTGCTTACCTAACAGAATGATTAATTATACTTTTTTAGCTGCAAAGTCAACGCTGAAAGTTTCCCAAAAGATAAACTTTATATCCGACTATAAAAATACTCATTCCCCATCTCTCAGACTGACCTATCCCAACCAATCCACACTGTAACCTTGATCAACTCCCCTCGCTGCTCAGTTCCTTTCCAGTAACCGAAATCGCTCTCAGTGGGAACACAAATCAGCACCACAGCTTGAGATCGGGGGATAGCCCCTCGTACTTCAGATCCCTTCAGCATATATACCACCATACGTAACCTCAATTTGTCGCCACATGTCACACCAAAAAAAGAAGAAGAAACAAGGCCTCGGCTTTTGGAGGCGCCACCAGCTGCTTTCCATACTGTAAAACCGATGACATCTCCGATCGGATCGCCTGGCGTTTCATTTAATTGAGTTCACAGCCCAAAAGCAAGCCAACCAAAAAAAAAAGACAATAACAATAAAAATTAATTCAAAGGCAACAGCAACAATGAAATGTTGAACCTTTTAACCTTTTTCCCGTGTTCAGGTTTGGCCCGCTTTGGTCTCTTAATGGTCCAACATGGTGTTGGAGATGGAGTTGGAGTCGGAGTCGGAGTCGAAGCCAGAAGCGAGCACTCCTTGATCGGATGGCAGTAGTTACACAGAAAAGATAGTTGGGCCACTTAATATTGTAATAAGATAGATCGGAAATGAGTGATTGAAACTGAATGAATATTAGAAAATGAATAAAAATTGAATGACATTTTGTATTAAAACTTTGCCTTAAACCAAGGAACTGAAATTCTAAGCAAGTTTTCAGCAAAATGATGAGAGTTTTGGGCTGCTATTGAAGATTTCTCAGAGTATTAGCTATATTTATAGATATTATAATGTCTTCGCAGATCTTTCATTATTAAAAAATGGCATGTAATCCATTTCGATAGAGAATTTAATACCAAACCTTAAAAGAAGTTTATATCCTCTAATCTTTTATGACATTTTCCTCAGTGTTCCGCTGTGGACATAGCGCCAGCTGCTGTTTTACGTCTACTTTTAGGCCCTGGGGTTGTCAATTCAATTAATGCCTAGACTCAGGCCGACCTAACTTCATCTCAATTAGAACCTCTTAGGCCCGAGCCAATAACAAATTGTGAAACATTAAGAAACAAAACCAAATTTTTAGAGGCCCGAAAAAAGGTAAATTCAATGTGGGTTTGCGTTTTTAACATTCCTGCGGTGAGGTGCCTCCACGGGCATCCCATCCCATGCCATCCCATCCAATCCAATCCGATCCGATCTTAATGAAGATGAAGCCAATCATCAACGCCCTGACTTGTTGATCTTTTGTGGCACAATTAATGCTGCATAGGGCTGCACTTTGTTGTGGATTGTCGATCGCTGATCGCTGATCGCTGATCGCCCGACTGATCGCACAATGAAGATATTTCCTTTCTCACACTTTCCACAAAAACCCAAAAGAGAGAGAGTGAGCAAAGAAGAGGTGGGGCGGGGCAGGGGAAAATGAAAAGGAGGCGGCATGAAAAAGCACAAAACATGACACGATGGATGACAGCGCAAAAAGAAGCGCCAGCTCGGTAGATCAGAGCCTCCAGCATTCAGCATTAAAACTTGACCAATGGCAATACTGAATACTTCTCACTGGATCTGGGGAGATCGTGTGGAGTTAATGTGAGTATTAAAACCTTTTAATAAAAATCTTTAATGAATCAATGAGCGAGCGAGAGAGGGCGAGTGAGTGGCCTGAATGAAGCCAGAACGGAGATCCCACAGCACCGGAGAGGAGATTCTTGGCCGAGATTAGGAGCATTAATCGATTTAAGCCACAATCATTCGGCCGCTTTTTTCTTCATTCGTTTTTTTTTTTAGGAGTTAAGGAATGTGGGAGCCTGGCCGTTCAGCTGTGGGGCCTCCAACTTTGTCTGCGCTTATCAAAAGGCATTTTTTTTGAATAAAAATTAAATTAATTAAATTACAGGCTCTTGGGTTTCGGTTTCGGTTTCGGCTTTAGTTTGGGTTTTCGGTTTTGGGATCCCAGCCAAGCGAGTCCAACTAAAGAGCTGCAATAAAATTGTTTTTAATCTTATCGGGCCACGACGACAGCCAGAGCCTTTTAGTCGTTTGCTCTCGTTTTATGCCCTCCTCGCCCCGCATCTGCCCCCTCTCCCTACTCCTTCCTTATACTAACATATAAAACCCACTAAATATGCCGCATTACTTTGTCCCACATCCAGGCGAGATATCTGTCCGCGAGGCAGCTGTTGGGCTGTTCCGCATTGGTCAAAGAGATATAAAAGTACAGTAGTGCTTGGCTATACAGAATTTGTATGAGACAAGTTGGTGAAGTAAGGTGAAATATATTAGAAACTAATCATAAAAAATAAAAATAAAACATTTTTTACTCTATTTAAAGTTCCTTTTACCTAGGCTTCACTGTTTACTCTCCTAGCCAGAGTCACCTATCAGTTAAGGGCATTTAGTTGGTAATATCAGGGGCTGTGGTGGGGTCACCTTTAATTTCCCAATTCTTTCCCTTATTTATTTTTATCTCTGCGGCATATGCGGCGCCGGAACTGACCAATGGAGATGCGGTGCATGGGAAAGAGAACAGGGAACAGGGAAAGGGAAAGCAAACGGAAGCACTTGACGACCAGCTGCCAATTTGCGACTCCGTATGGGATATCGCTCTCTATCCAGAGTCTGTTACCATTTATCTCCCGATTGCCAGTCAGGGGCGACGACAGCTCAAAGAATGCCAAACGCAACGGGCAGTCCCTCAGTTCCATTCCGATTCTGATTCCCATTCCCATTCCCAGTATTCTTCTCTACAAGATCTCAGGTTGGGCTGAGCTGGGTGGTCGCCTGTTTTGTTGGGCTGCTGTGCGGTTGGTCCGACATAGAGAGCTGCATATGTTGATGATGACGAGCGGTCCGGTCTTTAGTCTCTGGACCTAACTTGGCTCAATCTTGGCTACTGCCACACGCGGCATGCGGTCGACGAGGTTGGAAAACTGAATCCGAGGCACAGAAGGGAGGCGAAATCAAAGAACTGGAAGCAGTGAACTGAAGTGATGGTCAAACTGCAGCACCGGCACCGGCAGCGGCAGCAAATGAAGTGATAAAGTTATGCCCGCCAGGGGATCCCATTATGAGCACAGTGGTTCGGGGTTATGAGAAAAAGTTGGATTAAAATTAAGTAACTTTAAAATTAGAAAAGAGAAGAAAAGAAAACCTAATTTTCAATGACAAGTAAAATTAGTAATTTATTGAAATTTAAATATGTTTTTATGTGGCCCACGGAAGATTTTAAAATCGCTATAAAAATGTAAATATTTCCCATATTCCCGTAAGCCGAGAACCTTATACTAATTATCTGGTACATTGACAATGCTATTCGAAATGTCAAAGTCAAAATGATGGATAGTTCAAGAAGCAGACACTACATGGGCCACCCTGTATATACGATTAGAACCTACTCTGTCACCTTATAATTCCCAACAAGTTAAAGAGTTACATACATAAAAGACCACAAAATACGTTTATATATTGGAACAGGAACTGATGATGGAGGATGGCTGTCCTGTGGGCCAAAGTTTTTTTAATAACATGTCTTCTTTAGTTCTTAGTTTGTTTTAAGATTTAACTAAATCTAACTAATAATCTTACAGTTAAACTATAAGTCGTAATTTTTAGATTTTTACAAATTTTTTTATATCTTAATATTTTTCTGATATTCATTTGATCGTAATATATATCAAAATATTATCAATTTCAATTCCCAAGATCTTATAACATTTTAATGATGTCATGATTAAAATATCTTTCGTCCCACTGTGCACAGCCTCGTCGCCTGCGTTCGCGTCTTGTGCGACATTCCCACCGGCGATAATGCAGCCTCATGTTGCTGGCCATTTGAATAAAAATTGTGTCATGTCAACCGGCAGGGGCCTTGCGCCTTATCACAGCAGATATAGATGGCTGTGAGATGGAAGGAGGGGGCTGAGAAGCAGTTACTATTGTGGATCGGCTGAGGTCTCATTGATCGGACCTGGGCCCACCTAGATGGCGATTTTCAACGCTGTCTTTCACCTTTCCCAGCGAGCTGGCCCGGCTAATATGTGTAAACCACGTTAGTTACGCTTCAACAATAATGAAGACATTATTAACTTGTATTTCACCTCTCCTCCCTCTCCTCTTATTTTTCTTTTTTTGGGTGTGTGTTGTGTGTTTCCTGCCGCAGCTGACAAGCATTTACTTTCACAGAGAAGGGTGAGGGTGAGGAGGACCCTGCCTCCTTATCGACTAAGATTTTGGCCCATTCTTTGGCTGTCAGTTGCTGGCATACAAACGCCTCTGTCCGACCGCTCCGGGCCGGTCCTTTCCTCTTCATCTTCAACGTGTGCGATGAACAGTTAGTTCCTTTTGTCGGCACATCCTTCAGCAGGACCTTCAGGGTGGCCCAGAAGTAACCAAAAAAAAAAAAAAAAAACAACAACCGTTCAACCGATCCCAAAATTGCAAATGTTTTTTTAAAAACGTTTTTGCGCCACAAGTGGTCCGCTCATCATCATCAGCCACATCCAGAGCCAGTGCCTCTGATCTCCTGGCCCATTCAGTCGTCTTATCATCCATAACCTCGCCCAACTTCCTCATTAATGGTTTTGCGTATTGAGCGGTCCATTATGGGCATGAAAGCAGATGGGTTGCCACATGGCCAACTCCGT
This sequence comes from Drosophila eugracilis, assembly GCF_018153835.1. Lineage (NCBI taxonomy): Eukaryota > Metazoa > Arthropoda > Insecta > Diptera > Drosophilidae > Drosophila > Drosophila eugracilis. The sequence continues at coordinate 103,802 of NW_024573793.1, read as the reverse complement.
TTCCATTTCCATTTCAATGTCAATTTTCATTTTCATTTTCATTTTCGTTTTTCCCCAGCCTCAGCCTCCTTCAATCTGGGAATGCTTTGCAAAATGTCTGGAAATGGAAACGATAATGTCGGGCCTAATGGGGCGTGTGTCTGCCTCAATGTCTGCAATTTTCAGATTGCCTAGCTGGCCCCCCTTCCCCATCCTTTGATTCAGCCACCTGTGAGATATACTCTTGGCAAATTAAATGGGGTCGGTTGTGGACTTGATGCGAGTTGCAGATGCGGAAAGGAAAATAGCTAACTCGGTGATAAGATGAAGTAAGCAAAGAAAAGAACTTAAATTTAAAGTATTTTAAGGACTTAATAAATGAAAAGCCACCCAAGATATAGGGTGGCCCACGAAATATTTGCGTTTTAAATTTGCTATCAAAATATCAATATTTCTTAATTTTCTTCCAGCGTAAACTTAAACATTTCGGAAGCTGACAATGAGTCAAAGTTATCGATAGTTCAAAAAGCAAACGCTACATGGGCCACCCTGCTTCACAGCTATTGCTCTTCCTGTAAAGATAATGAATCCCCCAACTTCCAACATTCTTTAAACCCAAACCAGCAAAGATCTCCCCCAACTTCCCATCACATCTTACTCATCAAAATAATTCCCATTTGATTGAATTTACAGATTTCGTACACCTCATCCGAGTGGCTCCCATGGGTCCATTTCGATCAGCTTCCCAAAATCCATTAGATGAATCAAATCGCAATCGAAACAGGCCAGTGGAAAAAATGAATGTCGCTGCAGAATGTTTAACCCTCGTTAAAAATGAATGAAAGCTTATTAAAAATATTTCTTTATTATTGGAAAACAAAAAAAAAACGGCCAAGCGAGAAACAAAAGAAAGGCTTTTTTGGGCGAAAAAATCGCGAAGAAGCTAAGCAGAAATTAATAAATAAAAAACAGGCGTACAAATGTTAAACATTTGCCACGATGCCATGACGAGAGTTGACTGTTGACTGGCCAAAAGGATCGAAGTCTGACTGACAGCTCAAAATCTGGCCAAGAAGATAATGACGAAACCGAATCCGAAGCCGCGTAACAAGGATCTGCAATGCAAAACCGAAACCGTCTCCGAAATCCTTAACGAAAGAAATAAATCTCCGAGGTTCGTTCTAGTTTTTTGCCCCAGGCCAGCACAAAAATGTCTCCGGAGAATTGCACGCTCCCGGAGTTGAAAAAGCCAAGAAAAAAGGGTTTAAAAAAAATCAAAAAAAAAAAAAATAAAATGCGTACACAAAAATGCCAAAAAGCAGCAGCAACAGACAGCATTTTTTCTCCAACTTTTTTGCTGATGCGAAACTGTCACAGGAAAAAGGATTTTTGGTCCGAGATTGGTTTTTTCCTTAGCCTCTTCGGTGCTTCACATGGCATATTTAAAGTTATGGGCCTCCGTCTTAGCCATTTAAAACGTTTGCGAAATTAATACTGGCCACAAAAACTGCTGAAATGCTGTGAAAAGAACGCGCCGAGCCCAGCCGTAGAGGACCAAAAGCCTCTTCTCTTCGGCAAAAAAGTAATTTTTGCTAAATCGTAAAAAAATCAAACAAGATCATGATCGGTCTTATGATGATAATGATGGCCATGGTCAGGCGGTCCGACAACCGAATGACGAATAGCCCATAGCTCTGCCGCTCGGAACGAATGCGAAATTTACGGAATCCGCCAAGACCCAAGCCAGCAATTCCAAACAATTCCCCGCAACGACAATTAAGCACGAACAAAAGGCGAGCCACGGCGGAAAGATCGTCGTTTGGAGTAGCTCGAAGGTCCAGGGAAACCCATCTCTATGCGAGTAAGGGTAAGGCTAAGCCCTATGTGTCAGCTCTTTGCAGAAACTCCCACGGCCCACCCAGTGCTACAGTTTTCACTCCTTCGCTGGCACTTTCCCAGAGGCAATACTCCAGCTTGGTGCACTTAAAGAAAAGATTGGGAAGTTGTTTCTTAAAGAAAAATTAGAACAACTTTAGGGAGCTACTGCGAGTCCATGAAAAATAAAAAGCATTCTCGAATTTATTTTCCTTTAACTTCACCTCTCAGAGTTCTAGCAAGAAGCTGTCTTTCAGATAAAGTGAAATCCCAAACTATATTTCCCAGTCATAATAACATATTCTTCCAGTATTTAGACCACATTTTCCTGGGTGTACAAGCCACACCTCCTAACTCATGCGATCGTCAGCAAACAAAGAGATAGAGGCGAAAGACAAAAGACACTCGACGGCAAACAAAGAGGGCGAAGAGTGACTATAAAAATATTCCGTAGTGAAACAGTTTTATGTGCTTGTCCATCCGTCACAAATTATATAATTATCACCTGTAGATATTGGTTAGGCCGCTTATCGCCGGTGTGAATCTGACTTGGACTTGACTCAAACCGACTCTGCTCGAAATGTTCGATTAGCCACGCTTTATGTCTTCATCTGTATCTTTTTTTCCCTTCTTACCCAGTTTCTGGGAGCGAGTTTTGGTCAATGGGCGAGGTCGATTCCCATTCCGATGCCGATTCCCTTTAGGCCTTATCTTTCCTACGAAAAATGCCACCCAAAATTTAATCTTTATACGAACAGTAAGTTGCTGCTCTCACAGAGAAAGTGGCGACAATCGGGGGGAATACTATATATATTATATAAACGATTATAAAACCAGCGCAACTTTCATTGAGTGGAAGGCGAAAAGGTAAGGCCATGTTGTCCTGGGGAATTTCCCAACTCACTCTGGTACGCACAGTTTCCCGGGCCCTGGGAATGTTTTCGGGGATTGCTGCTGCACTTTGTGTTGACTCTTCTCATGGGAAACTCTACCTTCGATGGGGATTAGCATTAGCTGGAAAGTATCTTCCATCAATTGGAGATCACTTAGTATTCAGTATTTGCAGATCTCTTTTGGCAACAGGCTCGGGGTCAAAGGTATGGAAAGAAAAGAACATTGGCTAGGGTCTTTGTATATGGATGGGTCTTAAAAAATCTCAATTAAAGGAAGATTTCCACGCGTAAGCATAGGAAATGTATTAGAAATTGATGAATATTTAATATTTGATGTAATTTAAGAAAAAGTTAAGACAGAAAACATCTTTTGAAAGTCAAGTCAAAGTTGTAAAATGGATATAATGTTACCTATCATTCATAAATCTTTGGCTTTCTAAGCCAATAAACAAAGGTAGCAGAAATGAACTTCCTATAAACTCCTTAAACAAGTTTCTCTGACTTAGCCAGCAAATCCAAAACGCAGATGTTCCTCTCTCTCAATCCGCCTAATTGCTTCCTTGTTACATGAGACCCAGATCTTAGTTAATTTCCGTGCATTTCCCGGACCACACGACACGGCCACTTAGAACGCCAATCCGAGTGGGAAAAAACAGGGACTAAATAACCAAACAGGGACTTACAGGGACCTACTTAGAGAGAGAGTCTTGGTTACAGACATGTTCAGGATGGGTTTTGGAATGCAGGCAAAAGTCAATGTACCCTAGAAAAACAATCGGAGAGTCCTTGATCGACTCACGGAGCGGCACGTGTACGTGAGTAAGTCGCCTGTTTTCCTTCGGCATTGTGCATTCCACTTAAGCGTGTAAATTTCCCAAACTACTCAATGACGACGACGATGACGACGAGGAGGAAAACAAAGTAGAGGGTGCGGGAGACACTTGCATAAAATGTGGAAACTTATTAACTGCTGACCAAAATTCGTTCCGAGTTGTCGTGTCGCCACGCCGATGATGTCGGAAAAAACGCCAGCGAATGTGTGAAAAACCTGAATCAAGTCAAAATAAACAAAAAAAAAAAAAAACTCTCTCGAGGATTTGGCGAGACCGAGGGAAAATACCAAAAATAGTCGGCGGCGGCTGAGTTTGTTTTTTGTGCGCCAATGTTTTGGTTGTGTTTTCTTTTTCCTCTTTTTTTTTTTTGGCTGCTGTCATCTAATAATTAAAATGACTTAATTATTGCGTCAGACTGTGGAGATCAATGAAGGGGAATCAAGTGCAGGCTTGGCGCCGCCTTGATGTCCCTGGATTTCCTGCCACTACTTAATAATTGAATTTTCGGATTTTCTGAATTTTCCGATTTTCTTGTGGGGGGCCCCACATTAGATTATGCATTTTATGAAGTGCGAATCCAATGGGTGTGCGTGGGAGCTCTCCATATCTGGCATTCCTTTTGGCGCCAAGATCAAGTCGCGACCTGGTGACGCCTTCAGACGCTGCCCTTTGACCCAGGCCCTATGCCGCCGTCCCAATGCAGCCACGTACGACATCGCTCTGTCTTCCATCCGTTGATCGGCGTTGTAAAGAAAAACATCTGAGTTCCCCCATCACAATCCCAAAATCGAAATCCCTGCCCCCATTCGCCATGGCCGTAGGATAAAGTTGGAATCCTCGAAATCGATTTTAAGTGGCCAGCTGTTGGCAGCTACCCTCTAGATCCAGGATCTGTATCTATTTGTATCCATCCTTGTACCTACATACACGTGTGACTTGTGCCGCAAGGACAAAAGGTCAGCAGTTCAGAGGCCGAGGCCGACAAAAGCCGTGAAAAATAATGAACCCTTAAACAACTTAATTATTTGTGTAATCTTCCTGGAAATCCTTCAGCGATCGGTAGCCAGACCATTGTGCCAAAAAGGCCACATATTAATTAGTCATGTGGGGCGAACAAAGTGTCCGTTTCCAGGAAGCGAAGTGTATCATTTTGGGTGGTCCTGCTACGTGATAGAGATTGGGGAAAGGATAGCGGGTGTTAAGAGGGGGATCGTATGGGTTAAGGGTTAGTTTATACTATAGAATAAACTTGTCTTTAAGTTTGAATGGTTGATAAGACTTGACTTGACTTAAAAGTGCAAGGAATAGTAAATAAATTTTCTTGAGTTCTTAAGAAAAAAGTTTGCTAAACTTATTAAAAGGTTTTTAAGGAGTGGTTTCTGGAATATGTCAATTTAAGTTGTACTTTAGTTTAGCTATATACTTACATGCTCTTGGAGAAGTATCTTTTGGTAAGCATCACTATAATAAGCAGGAAATTGTTAATATAGCCAAAGGAACTCATTCTCATTGCCTGTTATAGCCCAACTCTTAGATAACCCAGAACCACTCTTCGTTATCTTACCCTTTCGATAAGCCAACGATCTTGAAGGATCCATCTGGAACAAGGGCAGCCACTCGCGATTACCATTTAACGCCAATGATCGCCAATGATCTCGATTTCGCCGCCCCCTCAGTCTCTCCCTTACCCAAACTACCATGGTTGGTGCTCATCAAGTTTTGTTGGCTTTTCCCACAGTTATTGACAGGCGGCAGTCGAGGCGGCTTAAGGCCATAAACAAATAGGCAAACACGGTCGCTAGTCACAGCGGCCAACGGCAAGCCAAGTGGCTGAGTGGCTTTTGGCCAACTTGTTTTTAGCTTTTTTTCTCGCTTTTTTTTTGTTTATTTGCTTTTTTGGTGTTTTTGTCTTGGTTTTTGTATTTTGTATTACGGATGCTGCTACTAAGATCTCTTTTGTGAGTGTGTATGTGTGTGTGTGTGTGTTTTGTGGCGCGTCACAAATATAAAAAAAAAGAAGGCGAAGCGGTAGCAACTTGTCTTCGACTGCTATTTGAACGGCAAATAATGAAGACGAGGCGGTGGCTACTGACGACGGCGACAGGCGACGACAGCTTTGTCATTGTGCAATTAACGCCAGGAAAAATTCAAATTAATTGCCACCAAAATGGCGCCAATAATGCTGGCGGATTAAAAAAGCCATCGCTGATGGTTGATGGCTTGATGACACGCCCAAGATGTGGCCATCAAACGAGTGGCAAATAAATGAACGGGGCGTGTGTTACTCCAAAGATTGGCCAGATGGCAATGACAGTTAATTGAGTTGAAAAGTGAAGAAAGAGTTGTAGTTGTTGGCTGAAAACTATGATAGAAATTCAAGAAAATCAAATTCAAAATTTACAATCAAAAACTGGCCATCTTTTTGCCTTTGAAAGGAGCTCAAAGGGGTATCTTCTTAAGCCTCCTTGATAGTCATATACAATCTTAGAACATTTATGATCTTTCCGATCTTCAAAACCCTTTACGAAGTAATCACTTCCATCTCAACCCTTTTCCATTTGTCTGATATTTACCATTCCATTGCCATTTCCCATTTCACAGTGCCCCATTACCATTCTTGTTACCAAAATGTCAGCACTAAAATGGCTTCCTCTACCACCGAAAAAAAGAGATCGCCACAACCACCACTTCAGGCCACTGCTTTTGCACATGCCACCACCATCTCATGCTCTGGTGGTTCGTCTTCCACCGCTGCCCCGACATATTTCCTCGATGGCTGCTCGACGGATCGCACTTCCGGCGTTCGCAGACCGCCAGCGTGGACGATGATAATGCATTATGCATTCCACCGGCTGGGTTTTAATTGTTATTAACTCGCGATAAGCAGAACTTTAACACCTATAGTTAGGCCGGGCCAGAAACTGAAGCCGAGCATGCCGGGGTATAATTTCCAACATTTTATAAGCACTTAACAGGCCAAAAAATGAAAACGCTTGGTCATACACTGAACACAACATTGTGCTTAGAAGGGATGTAAGGTAAGGTTTTTGGTTTAAAATTAGGTGTTAGTAAAGTTAGTGAGTAAAGAAGACTTAACATCAACCATAAACTGGGTTGGATCAGCCAATAATCTCAGTTTTATGCTCTTAAACTTTGTTACTAAGAAAGTAATTTTCAATCTTCAGACCTATATCCCTTAGTCTACAACCTAATATCTTTAAAATATATCATTCATTAATACACAATTTTAAAGTAAAAGTATTACTCTTAGATTCCAAAGACTTTTCCCTCAGTGCCATACTTTTTTGGTAACCAAAACTGGCCGGTGCCTTTTACCTTTCGCTGGCTCGGGGATAGGGAGCGGGAACGGGGAACGGGAAATATAAATTGTCGGAGCCCGGAATTCTACACTGTCATCAAAGCGTAACTAAACGCCCATTTTTCTCAACTTTTTGGAGTTTGTGTCGGGTCGGACAGCCATTTTCGGTAGTTATTAGTGGCATATTTTGGCCTAAAGTGCGTGAACCATGTCGAAGCAGGCCAGCGCAGGCAACAAAATTTATTGTTAGTAGTGGTGGAGTGAAGTTAACAACAAAATGGACCTCCCAGCGAAAGAGAAAGACACGCAACGTGGAACGGGAGTGGGAACCTAAAGCGGACCTGGCCAGAAAAAAATATTAACGCCTCGAGCGGTAAGAGAACCAACAGTTGGTTAGTGGTAACTGTTGTTTTTGTTGCCCGGCGAGAGAGGTGGCGGGAGGGGTGGACCAAGTCAAACCTCTTACCTTATTGGCTGACGTCCAAAGACCGACCACCATGGTTGGATGCCCCATCCCTTGCCCCTGCCTTTGCTCATACTCCTACTCCTACCATCGATGATGATGATGATGATGATGATGATGGCGTTGATTATGGCTTATTTTCAAATCTCACCCATATACATTTGCCCCTCCGTCCAGTCTCGGTTCACTTCTTGGAAGTGAAAAAGTGGGCAAGAGCAAATTATGTGGAGTCATCAATGGCAGGCCAAGGCATCGGAATCGTAGCATCGCCAGAGTGGGAGTGGAGAGCACGCAAACCCCTGGATACTGGATTCTAGATTCTGCATTCTGCATTCTGGATTCTGGCCATTGGTAGTTGTTATGGCCAAGAGTGTTGGGCAATTTTCAGGCTGCAGCTGGGTTGTCCTGAATTATCGCTGCTCAGATGGCCAGCACAGGAGATCTCCAGATCTGGCATTAGTTCGGTTTAAACTTCTTTCTTATAATTTACGTTTCAGGAGGTAGGAAGTTTGTATTCAGGATGGACTTTTTTAGGAATATTATTATCCTCTAATGCCACTTTAATCCTTATCATAGTCTAATATCCTTTTGAACCTAGAATAGAGAGAATAATGGAAGGAAGTTCACTCCTCAATTACGACCAAAACTCCCCTGATCGTGACGATCCTCTGCAAGAGCCAACGAAAACATTTACAACCTTTTTGCACCGGGTTAATCGTCTCATGTCATGCCCATTAGACTCGATCAATATCGATCTCTGGCCGATCATCTGGCCTGATCTGTGCAGCAGATTTGACCGTAAAATCGAGTGCAATAAAAGTTGCAGAAGAGACACAGCAAGTGCCCGACTGTTTTCAATCAACAAAGACACGACACGCTCAGCTGAAGATCAGAGGAGAGGACTCCCCGTTCGCGAGCTGTCCATGATCGCAGCAATGATCACGGGATCTCAACCTGGTCTTCTGGAACCCAGAAACCCCGAATCCCAATCCCAATACCGATCGAAGCGTAGCATTTTTGCACGGCACATTAGCTGTTTGAGAAACAGGAGGCCCATAAAGTCCGTAGTGTTGCAAATTTTTATTTGGAAGCAATTTTCACACCCTGCGAGGGCCTAGAACGGTCACAGCAGTGTCATGCGGCGATCGGTGCTGACCTATGACCCCTGGCCAGTGGCCGTTTCGGCTGCTTATGCTGCTGCTGCTGCTGATTCTACCAATTCTGCTGACAGGACACAGCGTGGCTAATTCGGAAACGCTTGACAACTACATATCCAGAGGGTCAAAATTTTTGGGCAAAAACAAGGGAAAGGGAACCAAAATTTCCAGACGCAAAGTTGCAAATGATGCCAAATGATTGCCGACCATATAAATTCCGATTGTTGAGCGATTAGCAGGGAAGTCTGCCTGGGCTGCCAGGTACAGGACTACGCCCCCCGCCTCCAGGGCTTTAGTCGCGCTTCATCGCCGACGATTATTTGCAATTATGAGCAGAGATTTTACACTTTTAGTGAAACAACACCCCCCTCCCCCAGCAAAGAGAAGGTGCTAAGAAATTAACATGCAAATCCATTCCATATGCAACACAGGAAAAGTTTGACTTTTCGACTTGTTCCCTAATCACCTGAGTCTGGGAAACTCCTCAAAGTCCACAGCTCCTTGTTGGTTGACCATATCGTAGACCTTCAATAAATGCCCAAGGACACGCAGCAGACACTCGTTTGGTACTCCTCAAGGCCAAATCTCTCGGGGGTTTTTGGACTTGCATCGGTCTTGGTTTGTTTAGAATTGTTGTGGCGTTGTTTTACGGATAGATATTACTTTGATGGATTAGCCATATCGCATCGAAGGTCGGCTCTCGGTTAGCCTCGAATTTGTTACGACCTGTTTTGTGTTGGCTAACCAAAATACAACGCTCAACACTAACAGGGTCAGCTTGTGATGGGTTTGGAAAGCTATATATTATAGGGGAAAAGGGTTTATGTTTTGAAGCGAAGTCCTTGAATGTAACTTTTAAGGGAAAATTCACAATAAAGTTAAACTAATATGTAAGAAAGTGTTAAGGAATCTTCAACCAAACATCTGATAATCATACAAGATATTGCCATAAAAACTCTCCATTTTGATATCCTCATTCTAAAACACTTTTAATTACCTCAAATGATGGCCAATCATAAAGAAATTACCACCACTCTCGCTATCTGGCATTAGTTAATGAATAGAACCACCGGACTTTAGTAGGTCTGGCGATTCGGGTTGCTTTTACGATCGGAGTGGGTCGAGACTAGGCGAGAGGCGAGAGGCGAGAGACGGCGAGGGCTACCTACAGCAGAGAGATGGGTTTCGATTTTATGATTTATTTACATTCCGGCCTTCTGTTCTCGGCCTTACTCATTCGGCTAGAATGCCTGGGAGTGCGTGTGTGTGTGTGTGTCTCATCATTTGGATTTTCCGCGGCAATAAAATTAATAAGAACGCGCTAATTTTTCAGGCCCCGGGGCCTAAGCAAAAGGCATATACACAATTTCCTGCAACTCCTCCTCCACCCCCTTTTCCCCTAACTCTTTTCCCAGCGCCCAGACTGTGCTAATATTTGCCAAGGGATTTTTGGCCTAAACCGAGAGCGGAACTCTTTCCGTTCGCCATTTTGTTGGCCAAACGTTCTTCCTGTTGTTGTTTAGAAACCTAAAAATAAATCTAAAAATAGGAATTACTAAGTTCTATTAATAAGAAGTGAAAACATAAACATTTAATTAATAAATATTTAATAATATAATTAAGAGTAATCCCTGGAAAACTCATTCATTAACAGCTTTGACATGATCTGAGCCAGCTAATAAATGTGTAATTCATGGAAAATGGCCGAAAGATCGGACGGAAGAGAGGAGTCTTCGGAAGTTGGGGAATGGTTGTAGGGTGGGGGATACCTGCTCCTCCTGAGCTGCAGCTACATTGTCCAATTAGTGGAAGCAGCCAGGCAATGGATGAGGAAAAGGTAAGACATAAAGACTCAGCACGGAATGCGAGAGTGTGTGTTAACAAACGACCGAGAGCGAGGGAGCTGGCTGCATGCGAGGCAAGTACATAAGACTACTCCGAAATCTACTCCGAAAAGCAGCACAAAACTTGTTCTCACACGGCAAATGTGAGGGAATGCCTAGGTAATGGGTAATAGGAAGATCAGGTTAGTAAGGGAAACTGAAAATTGGATTTTAAACTTATTTTAAGGAGTAATCTGTATTTTAGGTAGTTAGTTAGAATTAGGGACTAAGCTAATAACTTACTAAAGGTTAGAATAAAACCGATTAATCGATAGAAAAAGTGATTTATCGTTTGTATTTTAAATAAATAACTAAATTTAAATTCCATTTATGTTAGTTATTTACTAAAAATAACATAAATAATGATTACCAACAATCTACCATCAACAACCAAACACCATTTTCGACAGCCAAGACTGCTATTAATAAACATTTTTACCTCTCCCATTCGCTAACCGAACAGTAAGCGTATCGAAAAGCGCCACGAAAGCCAATCCCATAAATACCTTAAGGAAAGAGGCGAAAAAATTGCGACAAATAAATATAATTAAATGCAGTCGAGGCTATGACGAAATCCCAAGAGATTGCGCAAATAATCCGGCAATACAATCGATTACACCGAAAATGCCGCTCAGCGGTTTTCCATTTCCGCCATTTCTTATTGGGCGACGCTGGCTATATACTGTATACGCCTATATCTCTATATACGCTGCGTATGTGTGAGTGAGCAAGCACGAAGGCAGAGCAAACGAGCAAAACAATCAATGGGTGAGTATATATAGCGGTGCTCTTCTGACTTACAGTAAGGCAAGACTAGAGCTGGCATAGCTCCGCCCCACTCGCACACAGCGATCGTGTGTGATACGAAGAGCAACGAAATGCCATCGGATCGGGGATCTCGGATCGCTGCTGACAAACGCAGAGTCGGACGAAAGAACGCACCGTGTGTTTCAGTTAAGTGTTGGCACTGAACCGGGCAACAATCTTCACTCCTCCGCTCGAATCGAATCGAAACTGAAACGCCGCGATCTTCCGATCTATAACTAGAGCGAGCCGAGAGTAGTGTTCTATCTATCTATCAGAGATACAAAGATATAAAACCATATTTGAGCGTGGAAAACTCACAAGTTCTTGTTGTGTCCCATGATTGCCGTGTGATCCATTTGGAGTTAATAGCACAAATATGAGCAGCAATATCGGCATGCCCATGCTAATGATGATTATGCCTCATTTATAGTGCGCTAATTGAACGCGAAATTGCTCGATCAAAAATCAATATACCCTAACCATTCGCCAACAAGCAACAGCAGCAAACAACAACAACAGAAACAACAATTTGAAGAATCAAAAATCGAATACCAAGTTTAGTGTTCAGTGAGTTAGTGTGTGTCGTCGGAAAGAGCAATAATGGATATCAGCTATATCTTCGTGATCTGCCTGATGGCCCTGTGCAACGGCGGCAGCAGTCTGAGCCAAGTGGAGGGGAAACAGAAGTCCGGCCGGGGACGGGGCTCCATGTGGTGGTAAGTTTGTTTCGAATATTTTCCATTAAATTGGGCAATTAGCATTAGGGCGGCAATAAAATCAGCAAACACCAGCAAAAAAATATCTAAAAAAAAAAAAACCAAAGCAGAAGACAATGAAACAACAACAAGGCACGCGCCGAAAGTTTTCAAGAAACATTTCCCACAGCAACAAACAAAAAAAAAAACCACACACAAAATGTTAAAGGTCTTGTGCGTCACGCACCAAATGCGGAAGCCACAAAATGCACACAAACACACACACACACACACACACAGTAAAAAATGAATAAAAGCTTCGACTTGGACTTCTTCCCATCGCCTGATGAAAGCAATTAAAAATTCTAAGCGCGCATTCAACTTTTACTTGGGATAAACTCTGAGTGTGTGTGTGTGTGACACAGTTTGAGATATGAATGGGGTTTTGGGTGAATGGAGTAGGGGGGCAATAAAGAGTCTGGAAGAGGGGGCCTCGATAAGGAAGTGGACAGTTTAAGAACCACCGCAGAGCAGCAGCAACAGTTGAGGTTTTCAAGAAGCACTCACAGCTGAATCAAGTTCGTTGCCTAAGTCTTTCGTTTGGCTGTTTGAGGAAACTTCGTTTTAATAGATCAAAAATTCCTAATAAATATAATAGTTCAGTGAGATTAAATATAACATAAAAGTCACATATTCCTGTTAAATATTAATCATTCTCTAAGCTTCATGACTAAGCCTCAATCATAAATGTTTAAAGTCAAATATTTAGCCAGAGACTGTTATTTGTTATTGCTATTATTACAGAGCTCCCAGAGATTCTCTGGCTTTGATGTGTTTGTTTGTTTGACTTTTATCATGTGCAAAACTTCAGCTAAGCCTTAATAACATTTTATAACGGCATAAATTTCAGCCGCGACAATAAAAAAAATCAACACAAATACGTAAAAAAAAATAAAAGGCAGAGGCAAATACAGCGACGTTTGCCGTCGCATAAATCTCAGTTCGGGGCATCGATTTTTAATCCGCCTGGGAATTGATATCGATTGGGGGATCGATGCTCCGCAGATGTTACACTTTCCGATCAAGTTTTTTGTTTTATTTACGTACTTTTATTAATCTTGCCTTGCATTGCGCAACGTTCTGTTCCCACCACAATTAGCAATCAGCTTTCAATTGAATTGCCAATTAATTTGCATTCTCCGCGACCTGTCAATAAACATTTGTTTATGTTTGTTTATTGTTTGTTATGTGCATAAATAAATACGCGTTTGCTGCTAATGAAGCGTGGAAAAAATATTATAAAGATCAACAATTGGAACAAGAAAAATAAATGATGACAGGTCACAGAGGAGCAAAGCGCTAGCCGACAGGTGTCTGCAAATATTTGTCCATCTTCATGTGAGTGTACCTAATAAATGTGTGTGTGGTTTATGCTTGAGTAACGCCGGCAATTGACGAATACCGCCCAAAAACAACAAATGTTCGAAATAGAAAAAAAAAAACCAGAGAAAAGCCGCAAAATGAAAAACCAAAAGCCGAAAGAAAAACAGCTCGATCTCAAGTCAAGTGGAAAGACACATAGACCCCCAGGAAAATATGACAAAAAAGAAGTGTTTCAGCTGATGGAAATCCTCGTTCTCGTTCTCATTCTCGTTCTCATAATTAGGCGCAAAACTCAGCCAAGCATTTAATAGTTTTGACAACCTCTTTCCCTTTCCCAAGATTGCTCTATTAACTTTCGGTTTTTCTGGTTCATTTTCTTTTTTTTAGGGGCATTGCCAAGGTCGGCGAACCCAACAATATAACGCCTATTATGTACATGGATCCGGCCATTCATTCCACGTTGAGAAGGAAACAGCGCCGCCTGGTCAGGGATAATCCCGGTGTGCTGGGAGCCCTGGTAAAGGGTGCCAATTTGGCCATCAGCGAGTGCCAGCATCAGTTCAGGAATCGTCGCTGGAACTGCTCGACGAGAAACTTCTCCAGGGGCAAGAACCTATTCGGCAAAATCGTTGATCGAGGTGAGTTTTTGAATATAATTTTAATATTAAGGTAAAACACTTAGTTAAGATTCTTGAAAGAACCTCAACTTGAGCCGCACTTAAGAGGAAATATGATCTTCAGATCTATTGTCAACGCCTTCGTTTTTTTTGGGTTTTACTAACTACTAAAAAGGCTGCCACACAAATAGCTTGCATAACCATAAACCATAAACCAACTGCAATCCAGTTTTCCCTTCGACTGGCTCCTTATTTATGTCAAGAAATGTCACTCCCCCGGACCTCTGGCGCTTGTTTGTTATTGTAATACGATCTGAGCACTTGGTAATATGTATATTTCGTATATATGGGTTGACTACCCTTTTGAAGGGGCCACTTTCCCCTGGACGGTGGACACGGGGGACAACAAAGAGTTGTCTCTGTGCTGGCTGCACTTGCTCCACTTGCCCGGTTCGGTTTCAGCGTGTTTATGCTAATGAGCCCAAGTTGGCAGCACCAGTGGAACCAACTCTGGGCCACTGTTGTCACTCACTCACTCACTCAGACAGCCAGCCATTCAAATCAATCAAACGTGCTTGTCTTCTGGGAGTCGAGTCCCCGCCTGCTGCGCCAGCCAGCCTGCAGTCCCAGGAGAACGTTGCACGTTTCTCTTAATATATAAATGTAAACAAAAGTCGCGCATGCGCAGTTTTTGTCCTGGCGCGTTTTTAGCTGGAAATCCATGTGACTCCCGCCCTCGCCTGCCGTTTTATTAGCTACTGTTTTGTCCTGTTTTCCCAAGATCCTGTTCCTCAAACTACCTGATCTTAATATATATATATATATACTCTTATATATAGTGGGCGTGGCAAGCGTCGCGTGGCTTCGATACTCCGATTCCCTTTCCTCGCCGCCTGTCAACGGCAGCTGACTTTTATAGCCAGGCTCTTGACCTTATCAAGTTATTTCGACTTCGGCTCTCCGGCCAGAGATCCTTTTTATGAGCTCTCGACATTTTATGGATTTACTTAAGGCAAAAAGGGAAATTATTGCCCTGGTGACAGCTTTTTATCACAGCACTTTCATCGCTTTCCACAATCAAATTTTTAATGTATTTGCCCTGCCTTGCCTTGCCATGCCGTGCCGTGCCCTTGGCCCTAATTAACACCTAGAGCGCACCATTAACACTTGGGGTTCGAAGCTATGCCAGTGGCTTCCAAACTGGCATACTGGATACTCTGAAACTGAAAAGAAACCCTGCCAGCGGGGCACACTACCTATTCCTGTCTTGTCTGGGATCTCTCTTTATTCCCTTCTAAGTCCTAAAGGCTGGCCTAACTTGTTTTCTAATTGGTGACACCTCGTCAATTTGCCACGCCACACGCTTTAACAGGCCGTCTCTATTAGTGAATTCTCGTTGGGTTCCTTGCCCAGATCTCTTTTTGGCAATCATCATCGGTTCGTGACGAAGCCGCCCCGGGTGTCCCTGTATTCCAGTATTCCTGTCTTCTAAAGACCCTATGTCCCTATGTCCCTGTGGGTTTTATATCAAGAGGTCTAAACTATTCCAGGAACTGCTGACGATGCTGTCACTAAGCAGCTTAACCCTGAGATGAGCTGTACTCCCTCAGATCTCAGGATCAGTCGATGCTTCTGCTGCTTCTGATTTTCATCCTGCTCTCAATTTCAATCAGCTCGAGCCACGCCCACTCACAACGGAAATCCGTTTTGGCAATTAAATGAAAACCAAAAAAGAAAACGAAGAAGTATCGCATTACATGCGGAAATTTGCTTTTTGGTTGCTCCATTTTGGCCACACCCTTTCTTGGCCTAATTGCTCAGGGGGCACCACCCCCGCTTTTCATTTTATATATCGCATTTATTATCTTTTGTTCGCTATTTACACATTCAAAAAAAAAAATAAAAAAGAATAAAAAAAAACAAAAAGGAGAGTACGAAATGCAAACAGCATTTCGCTTCCAAAAGGTAACGCGAATTCTTGCTAAGCTAATCACCAGAAAACCAACTCACCAATGACTGTGTCACGCCTCTGGGGCCCCCATCTACCATTACGATCCCTGCTCGCACCCCCGCCTCTGTGATTCCCAAACCGTTTGCGCATGCGCCGCCGCCTTATCGCGGACCAAACATCTTGCACATATTTACACACAATTTACCTGTGTGCGCCTTAAATTTCGTTACATACGTGAAATTATTTAAGGAAAAACGAAACCGAAAACGAAACCACCAACGACAAACAAACAAACATTAACCGGGAATTGAAGGCTCGCTCGGGAATAGTTTCGAAAAAAAACCGAAAAAAAAACAAATTATTTCGTGGTCGAATTCCAGGAAATCGAAATCAAAAGCGGCGAAATTTTTAACACCAAGCGGAAGTTGTTTTTCGGTTGATATCGAGAGAGAGCGCGCGAGAATTTGTCAATCGTCAAGTGCAGACTAGTCAATCACAGACCCGTCAATCAGCGCCTGAACAGAAATAAGTCAGACTGCCAGGGCTTACATTTTAGATAAAAAGGAAACTCTATTTTTTCATAAAACTATTTTAATGGCAGTAGGAAAGAAATTTCATTTTTACATAAGAACTTGTACAAGTCAAGTACTTTACACTCTCGAAAAGTGCAACTGGAAATTCCAAAACAAGGTTGACAAGGCCTCTCTGGCCAAGAGTTTTCAGCTACCTGACCGGAGGTACCATAGAGCATCGACCATCCCCTATACCTATATATCATATCTTGGGCTATGAACCGAGGCGAAACCACTTGAAAAATTATCTGCAACATGTAAATTCAATTTTCATTGTTCTTTATCTGTGATGGTCTCGCTCTCAGAACAGAAAACGGAGACAGAAACAGAAACGGAGGCAGTTACTAAAAATAAAATGAAAAGGGGAAAGGCAGAGGGAAAGGGCAGAGGGCAGAGGGAAAAACACAAGGGGGAAACTGTCCACTCGAATGGTCTGAGCAGAGAGATGGACCCAAAGTGTTAAGTTGGAATTTATAGTTGAGCGTTTAATCTGTGTCAGGTTTTGGTGGGCTCATCTCTCTGCCTCTCTGCCTCTGTGGCATTGATAACTTGAAGTGTCATAATTGACCAGACTTTGGAAGACAAGTGCCATTACTCATAACGAAAATTTTTAACTCTCTTGCCCACGACGTCTCCCGGCCATCACTTCACTTGGCCGAGATTGAGATCTTGTCTTGGTCCCGGTATTGGTCTTCGGTGCCAAGTGGAACACCCAGAAGGCGAAAATAATGACTGCACAGAGAATAAAACTTTGGAATACTTTTGTTTAGTTTTAAATCAAATTTATTATTATTAAATCAAAATGCAATTTTCCATTTTTTCCAGGCTGCCGAGAGACTAGCTTCATCTACGCCATCACCAGTGCAGCGGTGACCCACTCGATTGCCAGGGCCTGCAGTGAAGGGACAATCGAGTCCTGCACCTGTGACTATAGCCACCAGTCGCGCTCCCCTCAAGCCAACCATCAGGCTGGCAGTGTGGCCGGTGTGAGGGACTGGGAGTGGGGCGGCTGCTCGGACAACATCGGTTTTGGGTTCAAGTTCTCCCGGGAGTTCGTCGATACTGGAGAGAGGGGTCGCAATCTGCGGGAGAAGATGAATCTGCACAACAACGAGGCGGGTCGAGCGGTAAGTTCAGCTTTGTAAACCAAAATGCACAGAGAGAAAAGAGAATAGAAAACAAGTCAATATTAAGTAAATTTCAAATCAAATTTTACTCTTTTTAATATACTTTTCTCTCTGTGTAACTCGTAATAAGTAGTCCTAATGTTCGGTTTAAGCCTGGCTGGGCGATTTACGACTGTAGCGCTAATAAAAACCAGCGACGACAATTTCCGTCCCCACAATTAATTGGAGCCGAACGCCAATTGGCCTAGCTGCAGTAGAGATAAGCCCTCTCTCTCTCTATCTCTCTCTTTCGCTCCCCTATCTCTTCCCCCAGAATGCGGGGGGACTTCTGCACTCGTTTGCGCTTGTGTCGCTCGTATATTAACTCGTTGACAGCTTCCAGTTCCCCTCCACATGCAAGAAAATAGCAAGACTTAAGTTTTGGGGGCAACTGCACAGTGGTTTGGGTTTAGAAATCAAATTAATATGCGATTTAAACGATAATGTTAGATCTTTTCTAACCCAAAAATAAGATTTCATATCGATAAGTTAGAGATTTTTATTCATTTTACAGCATTTCCTAAATCAAATATCAGATTTAGAATCCACATTTTGCTAGCCTTTTACCCCACGCCCAACCCACTGTGCATCGCCACTCCTGCTGTCCGTTTTAGTGGGGCGTAGAAAGTAGCACACAGCGCCAACATCCCGCAACCAACATCCAGCTAGACCCAAGCGATCCCACCGGATCCGGGCCTAGTCCTCGCTGCCTTCGCTCCTTGCTTCGTCTTTGGTTAGCAGGGCCCACCGTCTGTGTTATTATTTTATTACTTGTTATGGGCCGCAGCTCCATAATCATTGCGATCAGCATGATGATGATCATCGGGCTGCTGCTGCTGCTGCTGCTGCTAACCGAACTGAAGGCCCCCCAACTGCGTTGATTTCTTACTTTTGGTCCGCGCACAACAATTACAACCGGCAACTTCGGGGGGGACATGCAACAAGCGCACAGCAAGTTGCAACAACATTTATTGATTTTTAATAACTGCAACAACGTGGCAGGCGGGCCGCCAATCTCCCAGCCAGCCAGCCAGCCAGCAAACGGGCAAAAACAACAACCGGCCAAGACTAAAAAACCAGCAAAATAATTAAGTGAAAAACATATTGCGAGTCGATTCGCAAGCAGCCTAATAAAGTCATACTAATGAACAATCTCTCCCCGCTCTTTTTCCAATCTGCAGCACGTCCAGGCGGAGATGCGACAGGAGTGCAAATGCCATGGAATGTCCGGCTCTTGTACAGTGAAGACCTGCTGGATGCGATTGGCCAACTTCCGTGTGATTGGCGATAATCTCAAGGCTCGTTTCGACGGAGCCACCCGCGTCCAAGTCACCAACAGTCTTCGGGCCACCAATGCCTTGGCTGGAGTTAGTCCAAATGCCGCTGGTTCCAATTCCGTGGGTTCCAATGGACTGATTATCCCCCAGTCGGTGGTCTACGGCGAGGAGGAGGAGCGCATGCTGAACGACCATATGCCGGATATCCTGCTGGAGAACAGTCATCCGATTAGCAAGATTCACCACCCGAACATGCCGTCGCCCAACAGCTTGCCCCAGGCTGGGCAGAGGGGCGGACGGAATGGCCGTCGCCAAGGTCGCAAGCATAATAGGTAAGGGTCAACTTGATTTAGACTTTCTACTTTCTGCTTCTTGAAGAATAAATGAAGCTTTATTTAAATTCCCAATGCACCCAACTAACTTAATACCCCTTTGCTCTTCCTTCCTTGCAGATATCACTTCCAACTGAACCCCCACAATCCCGAACACAAGCCGCCAGGCTCCAAGGATCTGGTCTACCTGGAGCCCTCGCCCAGCTTCTGCGAGAAGAATCTGAGACACGGCATTCTGGGCACCCATGGGCGCCAGTGCAACGAGACCTCGCTGGGCGTGGATGGCTGTGGGCTGATGTGCTGCGGGCGTGGCTATAGGCGAGACGAGGTCGTGGTGGTGGAACGTTGTGCCTGCACCTTCCATTGGTGCTGCGAGGTCAAGTGCAAGCTGTGTCGGACCAAGAAGGTCATCTACACGTGTCTCTAAGGACACGGCTCGCCTCTCTTAAGCCCCATCTCCCTTCAATCTTTGTATGTGTTATGTATTTTGTCTACGCTTAGCCTTTGTTATTAGCACCTTAAGAGCCTAGACTATAGCCTAGTTAAAGATACGACTAACAGCCCGCCCATCTAACGCCCCTCCACCCCATCTAACTCTCACTTTTTTTTTAGCAGTATTACACGAGGAATATTAACGAATAGATTTCAAGAGAGAGAAAGTGAGGAAAAGGAATACAACGTGTGTGTTTGCCCAGTTTTTAGTCATGTAAGCTAGCTCCCAATCGAAGCAAAATATTTTGTAAATTACAAAGCCCTCCCAACCCCCTCTTTGGTAGCCCTAGTTAGTAGTTAGTAACTAAAATTATTTTAGTCTAGCTTAAAGTTTTCAAAGCGCCTCCCCCTTTTCTGCTGAAACCCTTAACCCATTCTCGTTTAACAACTTTTTAAATCACTGAAAACAAGACTGAAAATTCAAATAGCGCTCAGCTCAGCTCCCTTCACCCTCTGGCGGACACTGCTTGCACTGCTTGCATACTGCTTTGGCCAGGACCAAAACGCATGCGAAGTGGTCAGGAAGTTGATCTTGTTGGAAAAACAGAATGGCCAGGGCTGGAAAATGAATGGAAAATGTTACTTTTCCATTTCATTTAATCTTTTTCCACTCTTAACCTGGCCTGGGAAAGCAAAAAAACTTCTACTTTTGTGTAAATAATTAAGCTTAAATTAACTTTTAGTTTTTAGTTTTAAACGCCAGACCAATCCCACGAGAGAACAGAGAAAGATTTTAGTTGCTTGGAATTTATGAAATTTGCACATGAAATATTTTTTTTGTAAACGCATTTAATTTATCCTCCCCCCTCGGCCTTTAGGTATTACTAATTGATTATATGGACTTAGCTAAGTATATAAATAGCTCGATATGAATATAATATTTAATTAATTTATACTAGCTCATAGACATTCAATTTTGTAAAGTATTAATGCGAAGGAAAACAAGAAGCGAAAAAGCAAAAAGCAGAAAGCGATCAGAAAAATGCGAATGCAATCGAAAACAAATCAATAAAAAACACAAAACGGCAATGACTAAAAAAAATAAAAACAAATTTTGGAATTCATTTTGTATGTGGCCTGTGCTGTGACTGGCCTGGGGGGCAATTATTGGGCTCATGTGTGGGGCAATTAGCTGGGAAGGCAGATACAGGGGAGGTACAGGGTTCAGGTCAGGGTCGCCGCCGATCTGCTCTGAGGCATTTCAATATTTGATTTAAGCCAGCTCAACAGCAAGTTGCAGCAGCAGCAGTGCAGCAGTGGCAGTTTCCCAAGCGCATTTTTTGCTCTTGCAGCAAACTGTCAACCTGGGCAGCTACAGAAAGCAGAAACAACTGCTGCAACAAGCAGCGACAGTTGCATCTTTTGTATATCGTCGGCAAAAGTCGGTGGATAAACCCCGCTGCACCGCCGCCCATTCCAGCTGACAATGCGAACGACAATTCCGCGCTGTCAGCGGCGAGCCATCGAATGTGGCTTTCAAGTTTTAGCGACTCAGGATTGAGGATGTGGTGGATGTGGATGTGGATGCGGATGAGGTTCAGGTTCAGGTTGAGGTTCGGCGCTGGACGATCGCGACATGCAATTGCCGTACCAACTATGCCAACCTGACATCCGACAGATCTAGACGAGAGCAGGCGGTTAAGATAAACCTAAGCCTGGATGAGGCTTACATTGATCCTGATTTCAGCTACTGATCTGCAGATGAAGATGGAGCTGAAGCTGGAGCTGGAGCTGAAGACACTGGCTAACTAAACACACTCTTTGCCAGAACAAAAAAAAAGTGATCGTGCTACATGTGTCCACTGTGCTTGACAGTTTTGTTTCGCCTTCTTTTCATTTTCCTTTCTTTTCTTTTTTCGATACGGGTGGGAAAACAATTTTTCGTTCAGAAAACGGGATTCCGCCGAGATGTTTGATTAGCTGCTGATTTTTCAGGGACCTTGAACTAAAAGTGGCTGAGATATAGGTTTGCTAGTTCTGCTAAAAGGAAACTGTTTTTGAAGTGAGAAAAACTTTAAGAACTTTTAGTTTGAGGGACTTTAAAAGTTAGAAAATTCCAACTTAAAAGCTTAAGATTTGAGTTATATTCTGATGATGAAACATTGAAGATCATCTCATTCATTGTTCCCATCATGCCACATCCTCTACAGCTGACATCATTCGGTTTCCATGTACCCAAACTCATTCCAGGTCCCCATTGTGTCACTTGTAATTAGAGAATAGCTTCCAAATGACCGGCAAATGATTCACAATCGGTTGGCCTCATCGATGCACTGAAGAAAATGCATAAAAATTAAATTAGTTTGATTTAAGTCTTAACTTTTTATATACCATTATCTGGATTTGGTATTGTTATTTGTTATTGAGTTTCGAAATAAAGTTTAAACTTTCAGGAAATATGTAAAAATCCTAACAATAACACAGAGAACCATCATTATACGATTTAAGAATGCAAATCATAAATATTAAAAGGAAAACTTAGTTTTCTAGCTAAAGATATTTAAAAACTGAAGGTAAAGTCTCGTATTAAACATTATTCAAAGTTATAAGAAGACGGCGGCTCAATAAATCAAAAATTTATCTTAAATAAACTTTAAAATTTAATAAAATACCAATTTAACTTTTTTCCCTGTGCTTCTCTCAGTCAGCCCCCTGGCAACCTATTGGGCTTATTGGCATTATTGGGCATCTCATAACCCCGAGGGGCACATAGTACTCCTTAGCCAGAGAGTGATGTGCCATTGTTGTTATTTAGTTGGCACCGCGAGGCGACAATTGTTGTCTCCGATGAGTCGTAGTCGGAGTTGGTTGTGTGTGTTGTGTTTGTCGCTGTCTGGTCCGAGGAGACATTGCTCCTAATCAATAAAACTAACGAGCGGATTAAGATTATGTTGGCAGTGGTAGTGGCCGTTGCAGTTATGGTGCCTATTGCCGAGGCGAGAGACCAAAAGCGGCGCACGCTCATCCGAAAATGGTCAGGCGGCCTAATGAATTGCAAGTCGCCAGCGTCGTTTACTATAACCATGCCTGTCCGGCATACAAAATCAAAAAGAAAAAATGAAGAAGAAAGTAGAAGCTAAGAAGACGAAGCTTTAAATACCCTAGAATAATAATGATTACTTGGGTTATCCTTCAATTTTTAGTTTATACTGAAAGATATATACTTTTGGCCTGGAAATAAAAATCAAAAACATGAAACTAATTTTCAAAGTTTATTCTCCAACTTTCATACCAAAGGACATACCCACCGTAAGAATTAAACTCAAAGTAAAGAACAGCCACAAAAAAAAGCGGATCGGGATCGGTATCGGATCCCCATGTCGGTCATCTTCCTCCGCTCGGTCGTCAATCGCTCGCCGGTTCGATCAGCGGTTCGATGGTTTGCCATTGCGCATGAGCGTTCGATGGTTTGGCTGTTTGGCCGATCCGCTGATGTGGATGTGACAATGACAGTTGTTGTTCGTCATGTTTGGAGCATGTACTGCCCCATGCCACATGCCCCGCTTCGCTCTCCCCATCTCAACCATCCAAGAGCCTGCTCCTCTTTTGTGTTGTAATTGCAGACGCCACACGTTTCGCGCGCTGTTTGATTTGGAAATTGCAACAGATCGGCTCGGTATGGGCAATATATCGCGATGGGGGCATCTCATTGACTTGGCATTCCCGGCACGCGCACTTCTTGGCATGACAAGACTTTCAAGCCTCCCCTCCGACCCCCTTCCCCAGTTGGCTAACTCACTCTTTTGACCCTTTTGGCCACAATGAAAATTTTTGACTCCAGGCCTCCCTCCCGTAGCGTGTGTCCGTTAATTAAGTGGCAATTGTTGGCGAGGCGTGAGAATTTAGCGGATTAGGCAAAGAAATGTAAGTGACCTGGGAGAAGGCTCTAGTTGGTTTTGGGTTGAGCTTGTAAGTTGAGGCAACCTTTTAGGGCAAGGGGCCCCGTAAAAGGCATCGCGACTTGGGAGATCTGTGCCCCCAAGGCTGCAAGCTTTTTAGATTTTTAGCTATATGCTATATACCCAATGATCATATTAGGCATTTTCTTTTGGGTAATCTATATTAATCTTAAAACCAATAGCTTACCTTTACCTATCACTCTTAGCCTATTGATTTGTATGCCCTAACCAGGACTGAATCATTGGCCTAGTGCCTATGGCTATCAATCATCGAGCCGCGGCCTGTTAACATGGGCGACAAGTTCTGCGATTGTCGCTACCAGGAAGCGATGACCAAGCACCGAGAAGAGACCACCAGAGGAGCAACTGGCCACTGTCCATTGTCCATTGTCCACTAGCGACTGCCAACTGGTAATGCCCTCTGAGACCGACTAGACCAGACTCCCGACCATGTAATTAACAGCACGCAAAAAGTGTTTGCCAAGCGTTTATGGAATGGGTATGAGGATGGGGATGGGGTTGCTACTAAGATGCCACCACCATTGGATGCAGCTATTGGATATGGGTGTCCCATTGGCCGAAGGCGACACGCATGTAAACATTGCCATTTTTGGCTAAAGACGCGACAGCTGCTCCGGACATTGGGACTGGAGTGGACATCACCCTTTCTGATTCGCAGTACACGGAGAGATATTTCTTTAATAACTAAATTTAACTTTATATTTAAAGTTTTTAAGTTCAGAGATGGTATTTTACCTTTAAAGAAGCCAAAATATTTTCCAGATAGTTCAGTAAGAAACTAACATTGCTGGTTTGAGTTTAAAGATGCCAATTTTACTCTTAATGAATATTTTTGTTTATAAACTTATCATAAATATTTATTTCCCATCTATAAAGATCAATTACGTTTCTTTCCGTGCACTCCATTTCATTCCCATCTGGGTGGCCAACTCGGCAAAGACGATCTGACGATCGTAATTGAGTTACAAAAAGGTCAATCGATCCACCGTTGGATGTGGAGTGTCAGTGCTCGACTTTAATTTATTTTATAATTACACGCACTTTATGCCTAATTAGTTTTGTTTTTTCTGCCCCATTCCGACCTCTTTCCCTCACCCCATCACCCTTTCGGAGTTGCCTGTCTGCCGGATCGGGGCCACAAAAAAGTTTCCCATCATTTGGCTTCCATTATGCAGCGTTCGCGGCCACCGAATTCCAAAGGTGCGCGCGAATGGGCGTCAGGTTTGCACAACCACACACACACACACATGTGTGTGTAGATGTATAAGTGAGTATAAAGCTCGAACAAAGGAGCAAGGTCAGGTGTGGAGCGGAGAGTGCGATGGAGACTAGGGAGGGAGTGCGCCTGGGTGCCCACTACGATTCCCAGTCAACGGATGCGAGCTCATTCAAGTTGAGACTGTGCACTCAGAAAAATTGTACTTAAATTGGCATTTAATTAGTTTATCAAATTGATTATACTTTATAACTTCATATTTATTACTTTAAGTTATAGGTTTAATCTTACAATGAATAATAATCAATGAAAAATGAAAAGTTAATACTCCTTTTCTCATAGTGTAAATCTGAGCTGAGAATCGAGACGCGAGGAAGTCCACGGAGGAGAACCACCGACTGGAGCGATCATCGCATCGGGGCGCTTTTGTGGCCGTCTTCATCGACATCAACGCACTCCTTTGTTTGTCAGGGCCCTTTAGCCTGACCCTTTTGCCCGCTCCACCCGTTCCACGTTCCCAATTCCGTACCCATCCAAACCCAACCGATCCGAATACGAATCCAAGTCGATCCGATCCGAGATCCGAAACAGAAAGAGAGTGAGTTGGTGCGCCAACTTTGTTTAACTTTGCCCTGGCTTATTGTTTGTTGTTCTTTTTGCTCATTGGCCTCGTTGTTTTTGTTTTGTTTGTTGCGTTGTTCCTGTTGTTGGTTTTTCAGGATGCCCTTGCCGAAAATTACAGAGGTAACCCTCGGGCATGTCGGTTTTCATTGTGGCTTTGGTAACGCCAGGATCAGAATCTCCACCCTTCGTTAAATGTGGTCAAGATGGGTTGGAAAATATTTATTATGTTTATAGTTTGTTAGTTCTTAGTTTCTTTAAAGAAAAGTTCACCTTAATTGATGGTCTTTTAGTTTAAAACAATCAATATACCTTTTGCTAATACAATTTACTACTCTAAAAACATTACTTTTAATTAGCTATGTTAAATCTTAGTCAGCTTATATTTAAATTACAATTTAACTAATAATAAAATGCAATAAAAGAGTATCCCAAGTTACCTTTCACATATAAAAAACCGCTTTTCGGTGGGTGCGATTCGATAATACTTATAAAGCGCAAGGCTGGACATCCTTACCACCAATTATCCGAAGATGAAAGGAACTCTTACGCCGGAGACACACCCTCTCTCTCAGCACTCGGCTCACAACAACTTGACTACAGGAAGTTTCACATATCTGCAGCAACAAAAGATCTTGGCTTGACCGAAAAAATATATACATATACGATCCATCTCGCGAGTCGCGACTTCCTTTTGGTCCCAGCACTTGAGACAGTTTTTGTTGCACTTGTTGGGTTCGCGAGGAGGAGACTGAACTTGGCGGCATCTTCTCGGTGCACCTTGATTGTGAGAAAGATAACAACAACAAGAGACAGCGGGACAATAATACAACTCTACAGGGAGAGAAAAAATAATATATGCTTATATAATAACTGAACATTTAATGGGAAATAATGCAATCGAAAATAACGGTTCTTAATATTTAAAAACAAAACAATAAAGTGAATGTTGTAGGCTTCTCAATCGCGAGCTGTTCTGTTCTGTGCTACGAAAACTAACTGTTCTTTCTTCCTTTATCCTCTTCTATCCTAGCCTAATTTCTACATGTGCGAACAGGACACACATAGGGTTCCTTAGCATGACCTTTATGCAAAGGAAAGGGAGAGGATTACATTGCGCTTACTACTACGAGTGTTTTGATAAGTTAGTGTGACTGTTTGCTAGTGTGACCGCCTGCTAAAATATTAATCTCTTTTATGATTTGAAAATTCTTTTCAATCTTCATAAGTGGCTTGATAATGTAAAGCTATACCTCGAATATTATATATTTAATCTTAAGATCAATGAAAATAAGATATATAAATAGTTCCTTCTTTGACTTAAAAACTTAAAATTTCTTCCAGTGCCGAAGGCAAACAATGAGAAGGCCACAGGAATTCCTCTGCTGAGATTAAGAAGGGAAGCAAAGAGCGCGGAGAAACCTCGAACAGGTGCTGAGCAAATGGCAAACTATGCCACAAGGTATTGGGGCAATTAGTGCTCAACTAATTGATTTAAGGCATTTCCTCTCTGTCTCCATGGAAAACGAGGAGATACATCCACATACACATCCATGTCAACCATGGAGTTGCCAAGTTGCCTGCAAGTTGCCGATTTCCGCATGAATCCAAAGTCGTCTTCTTGTCTCCGATGGAACGTCTTTGGCTGGAATCTTTGGCATTTGGACATCGCTTTATCGCTATCCTCGAGCTGCTAGCCTCTCCTGATCCTCCCTTTCTCCCGGGGAGGCAATTAAAAGCTGCCCCGCACTGATTGCAACAATTTCTGGTTAAATAAATGGAACGAACAGCGATCGACAACGAGCATATCTCTAAGCTAGAGCTCCTGGAGCTGCAGCTTCGAGGTCCGATGCTGGAACCGAATCTGGATCTCATCCTGCGTCCCGATCTCCATTTCCATGGCCCCGGACCGAAAGTATTTAGTTTCAATTTGTTGCTTTGTTAGTGCGTGTTCCGAGATTTTTCATCTTTCTGTGGACTTTGTCGTCGATTCTGGGATAAAGATGATAGCGTGACTGGGTTTCTATATGAAATTTATAGGGAAAAATGGAAGTTTTATGGTAAGAATAAGAAGAAAATAGGGACTAGATGTATAATTCTTAAAAATAGTTAACTTTAAAAATCTATTTATAAGGACTTAAGTCAGTTTTGTGATTAAAAATTCAAAGATTTTTTCCTGGAAAAGATTTAAGAAAGAAATTCTGAATATGAAATCACATCCCTAGGTTAGGGACAGTTTCAAAATATTTATAAAATACATTATCTATTTTCGTGTCACGCTTTCTTCTCTGGCCTTGAGGAGAACCTGCTCCTACTAGCCACCTCCCCACCACCCTTCTGGTAACCCACAACGCTGATTAATTTTTGCGCTATTTACACGCTCGTTGGCCCGTTGTGGCCGAGTGCAGGAGTTGCTTTTTAGCTGCAGCTTTAATTTTGTAAAATTAGTCACGCGATTTTTATGTACTCACCAAACGGGAGGAGCAACGATATTGGAGGAGATGCAGGATGGAGCAGGAGGAGGTCCAAGGGGAGTAGACAGCCAGTGGAGGCAGGCTAACTAGTCGAGCTCCAGTCAGATGACAAATGATTTTATTAGCTTAGTTGAGTTAATCAATGTTGATGGTATTTTATTAATTATGTTGTGGGCCTGTGTGTTGGCTGCCCGGAGTCGGTTATTCGATCTCACATGGCGATCGATCGATGGGAGGAAGGAAGTGGCCGGCGACATGCAGCTATGCGATGCTCCGATCTGGTTTTCTTCTGGTCTTCTACGAAGGGTAGGGAGGCTCTGGAGCGAGCGATCCTTTGGCCCAGCCTCTGCAAATATTGGAGGCGCAGCGAATCCGTATGCCAAATTCAAGGCAAAGTCAAATTACACGCGCCGGCCAAATTGAGTTCAATAATAAGCATGAAGATACAGATACAAGACTGGACCTCAGTCATCGTCACGAAACGTCTTCATTCGCCTTGGTCGAGGGAAAGGGATAGCCAGATGGGCACTGGGAGGAAAAGGTTTAAATCAATGATGCACCTTAATGAACATTAAAGAAAAAGTCTCTTGGTAGCTATCAGTACTCTAAGGAGTTGGTATCAAAATTAGGCATCTTCCTTCTTTGCCCTAAACATTCCTTTCAGTTCTTGCCCTGAAAAACTCCCTCTTTTTCTCAGTGCTTAGAGCCAAGAGAGAGACCTCCGGATGCGCCTGGCACTTTTCTTATAGCTTAAGCGACTGCACCCGATAGTAGTCATCAAAATACACAGACAGACAGTCGAAGAAGCAGCAGATATCCAAAGTGCCCGGGGCCAAAGGGATGGATGTGAACCTCTGCACTGGAATGGACTGGACTGGTATGGAGTAGAGTGGAGTGGAGTAGATGGAACGGAACTGAACTGGACTGTATGGATTTAACTCCCAGGTAGTCACGGCCAGTCACGGGTGGGCGCATATGCAAAAGCTCAGCGCCTCGGATTTTCAGATCCTCCGATCTCCGATCTCCGCTCTCCGTTCAACGGGCTCCATAGCCATGGCAATTTAACACACTTTGGCGCGTGAATTAGGGCCAATTTGGGAATTAAGTAATCTGGCTTTTGGGCTCAGGCCATCCACCATCCACCATCCGCCATCAGTTGGCGTTGCGTGATGAGCTGGGCCAAAGTTTATTAGTGACACTTTGCCGATTGCAGCTTTGAATTGCCATGTGATTTTTGTTACTTTAATTGAAGGGGAATTAATTGATAAAAAAAAAGTGTATCTTAAATAAAGTTGGTGGAAAAATATATAACATTTATGATTAAAACAGATCCTTTAAGAGATCTTCCCAAAATCAGTTATTACATTTAACACCCTAAATCACTTTAAGCCAACATGGACACTTCATGGGCCCGTCAACAACTTCCTGCTACCAAATCCATATCTTTCTCATGTCAAGGTCGGGGCCAAAATGACTTCATTGCCAAAATCAGCGATTGACAAACTGCAACAAGGCCGAAAGAGTCGATATAGCCGAAAAAAACTTAAGATTTTGTTAATGAGAAATGTCGGTTGTCGGTTTTGGTTGGCTTTCCTCTGGCCGCTGAAGCTGATGCCTGTCAGGCTAAAGCCCATTTCGCTAATCGCATCAATAAAGCTTATCAAGCTCACCAGAAGGGGAAGAGCGCGCCCGTCCAAAATTAAATGCCCTCCGCGATCTCTAGAAGTCGGCAAACGCTGTCGTCGCAAAATGCGAAATGCGCTTAAGCGTGTTGATCGATAAATTGGCACAGATCGGGGTTAGAGATCCCTCCGATCCGATCGCTGCGATCGGGATGTCCTCCAGTCTGGACAAAACGCACACAAAACGTGAATGAAGTCATCTCGCCAAAGTCGCTTTGTCAACCGATTTTGCGTGTAGTTCGAGGCCTAAGCTGACAGTGGATCGCCCTAGCCGCAGACCCAGTTTAGGGTTCCTCGATCTCGATCCAGATTCAGATTCAGATCCAGATTCGGGTCCAGGCCCTTTATTTTCTGTCGGTCACACCGCCGCGGACAGCTGAGCGACATTAATGCCTCCTGGCAGTCGCCCTGCACAAATTAGCAAAAATGTCGAACTGCCGGTTTGGCTTGAACTTTGTGATGAACCCTCGCAATGGGAGTATTGAGATTTTGAAAGTCTAAAGTACGAGCTTACTATCTTAATACCAAATAATATTAAAAACCAATTGAAAAATGTCTTTAAGAACATATTTGATTCCTAAAAAAGCTTTAAAACAAACCACAAAGTTATTGCCTTCAAGTTAAGTTTCTTAAGTAACCAAGAAGTTAAAAAGTACAAAAGGGTATACCCCAATTCGATCATCAAAACTAGTTTTTCTGTCCAGTTACTTTTTTTTTCGGCTTGTATTTTTGGGAAGTTTGATGGGTTATCTCTGGAAGAGATCGCTTATGATCGCGCTTATGTTTCTATGATTCAGCAGCCAGATTGGTAGCCATCCATCCAGGCATCTCCATTCAGGCATTCCATGGTGCCTTACTTACCCATTCGGCCTGCCCTCAAATCGCTTTGATTTCAGCTTTTTGTCTGGGCTTTTATTTTTGTTTTGTTTGCGGTTTCTTCGCATCATAATATTTTTGCGCATGGCAGATCTAATCTTTGTCCAAAAAAATATTATAAAAAGCAAAAAAAAAATTAAGGGTTCCGGCGCGCGCATTTTTGGACATTTTTATGGGGAAATTATTGTAACCCAATCTGGCCTGGGCGCACCACAGAAACCTCGCATTGCATTTTGTCCTAACGTTGACATCTTGCGGTCAGCACTGCTCTCAATATCGCTTCCATCACTCCAAATTCGCACTGACAAATGCATTGGGCATGGCGATCGGAAAGGAAGGTATGGGAGGGTTTTTTGGCTTAGATGTGGAAGAGGATATAGAAGATTGGTTGGGTAGAACTTATAGGTATCTTAGAGATAGATTTATTTGCTTTTTCTATAACATTACTTCTTCAATGCATAAGAAATGCAATGCAATTAAAAGTATTTCAATGGTTGTATATTAATCATAAATAAATTCTTAACAATAAAAATTAATTAATTAATTAATTATAATTATAATTTGTAATAAGACCAAATTTTTGTTTAGCTTATCTTATATTGCTTATCTATAGCTATAGCTTTAGTAGCAGGCGGTCACACTAGCATATGTAACAAACAGTTACATTACCTAAACTGTAAACACTTAGTTGTAAACACAATGTATTCCTCTCCCTTTCCTTTGCATAAAGCTCATGCTACCCAATACTGCTTAGCTAGCTATAGCTATACCTAAACGGTACACACTAAGTTGTAAACACAATGTATTCCCCTCCCTTTCTCTCCTTTAACGAACCCTAGGTGTGTCCTTTTCGCACGATCAGCCAATGTCACCAATGCATTTAGAAGTTGGGCTAGGATAGAAGATAGAGAAGATAAAGAAAAAAAAAACAGTTAGTTTGGGAACACAGGACAGAACAGCACAGAACAGACGCGTGCACTATTTTAAACCTTTATTTTTATTTCAAACTTTCCATTTATTCTTATCAATTCTTCCCCGTCATCTCTTTGCTATGTCAGATCTTATCAGTACAGATGTTCTTTCATTAAAATCATTTCAACCATCTCCAAATTGATTTTCCCTCCGATGCGTCACAATACCAGTAGCTGACTCACCGCGATTCAGTTTCAAGAATTCACGAAATTCGTTTAATAGTTTATGCCGCCCTCTCGGACTGCACGTGCCCTTGGACTTCTCAGAGTCTGACTAATACTTCCTTCCGCTGAGAAAAGTCCACAACTCACAGCTGTAACTAATTGGTGATCTGAAGGCGGGGGATCACCCAGTTTGGGGATACGTATTTCAGGTAATACGGAGCTGGTAGCACACGCTTCCAAAGCGGCATTCAAAAAGGCCGCAAACACATGTAAAACTCAAATGGCAACATGCCACACGCACCGAGCGTTGAAGTTGGACTTGGAATGAGGATCTTGGGATCTGCTGCTCTGGTGTTCTGCTGGATTTGATGTTGGCCAGGGGGGCTGAGGGAGGAGCGTTGCCAAAAAAGGCAAAAGACCGACAAACGATGAACCGAACTCAGACCGCAAAGCCGCAACAGAAGCTCGAACAAATATATATATATTTTTGTTTTATTTATTTTTAGTTTTTTTTTTTTGGTAATAGCTGGCTGGGTTTTTGCTATTGTTGCCGGGCTCTCGGCTGGCTGACGTTTAGTCATAAAATATTCCATTTTATTTCGTATCTTGGAGCTGTTTCCAGATCGCGCTGTATGTGATACAATTTTTCACACAACCTTCAATTTGGCCAGCGCTGGGGCATGGACATTTTGTTTCCGGAGCACACCTTGCGTGTGGTCTCTTAATTTGGCCCGATGCCCCAGCGATTGAGTCCCGAAAGCCGAAAACTGAAAACTTAAAACTGAAAACCAAATCGGTGAATCAAATGAAACTCAATTAAGCCGCCTCCGTTAGACAAAACGCCGCGTGTCAAAACAATCGTTTTTTCTCAGGGCGAACCTTTTGACCAGAGAAGATCAAAGCACTGGGGGAAAATTCATAGAAATAAAAGATATATCTTTAAGAGTGAATAATATTTTAAAATTTTGTAGAATTTAAAAAGAGTTTATGTTGTGAAAAAATCAATCACAAAATGTGATGTTTTCATGAAAAAATCATCTTAAAACTTGGAAGTAAGACACTTTTTATATCAAAAACCTATAAGTTAAGTGTTTACTTTTATATATTTTTTATTTTCATTAATCTTAGATCACTTTTCCTATAAACTTATCCAAAAGTAGTTAAATTTTTTCTCTGCGTGTGTGATCTTTTTCTATGAAGCGGCGTCGTCCATTTTCATTTCCATTTCGTTTTCGATTTCAGCCGGGGCTAGAGAGCAACTTGGCCTGACTGTGGGGCCTTTGATGTCATAATTCATGTATATTAACTCATAAATAAGCGAATGCAACTTTATGCCACAGTTCACCCCGAACTGAGACTCCTTGTCCGCTGTCCAGCCGCTTGTCTGCAACTCCGTCTGGGTTTCTGTTTTTCCGTCTCCGCGTCTGGCCGGTCGCCGATCGGCGGGAGTCAAATCGTTTCTGGCTCTTCTAGCCGGGCTTTTGGTATTTAGTGCACTTAATCTACGCCAAAAGTACCAACTAAGCGAGATAAATAGCTGCAAAATAAACTAAGTCAGTGCAATGGAGCGCCATTCCAAAGAGGCATTGGGATGGGTTTCGTTTCGTTTCTGGTTGGGTTGGGTCTTGGGATTGGGTCTTGGGATTTGGATTTGGTCTGAGAGATTGGGATATTACCCTGTGTCCAGTGTACAGTGAAAATGGCTATAAAATCGGCACGACTTTTCAATAAATGTTGACAACACAGCGAGCCACAACGCAATGGGCCAAGTTTTATGATATCCTGAAGGAAGTGAAATATGATATTATGAATCGCCCGCTCAGACAGTTGGGACAGTTTTTGTTTTTCTTCTTACTCCATCTAGATGTGCAGTCCAGAGTTGGAGGAGTTGGCGGAGTCGGAGCTGGAGCTGGAGTCGGCTAAGAGATATACATAGTTGGAGTCGGAGGTACTTGAACCCCCTTTTATCTTGCGGTTGTGTGGAAACCTGTTGTCGCCGATGTTGTGCATTATGAGTTTGCGGTTTGTCATGTTAAAGTTAAATGCATGCAGCACATGCCCTGCATTCAGTGCATCACTGAGTGCCATTGACAGCCAACAGAAACAAAGACAAAAACAAAGCATAACAAAAAATAAAAAATAAATAAAGGAAAAGAAAAACAAGCTGCTGCCCCAAAGGCAACGCTTTTTGTCCAGGTGAAGCATTTCTGCTGCTTCTGCTTAATCAGGTTAAAAATTGTTGAGTAATTACCGATGTAACCGAATCTCTAAAACATAGTAAGCGAAGGGTTGACAAGCGTAAGGCGATCCCTCAGATCGTTTTTTTTTTCTAGAGGAAACTAAGCAGGGATTAGCTCTTAAAATAAAACTGAAAGAAAATCTTTAATAAATAAATAAGAAGTTGATTAAAACAGCAAATAAAATCCCCAACATCTACCAAAACAAGCTCAATTAGTGGTCTATAAAGACCCCGAAAATATTTCACAACTTTGAGATAGCAAGAAATGAGAAGAACTGAGAAGAAAAGAATCTTCTTTTTTTCAAGAAGAACCCCAGAAAATTACCAAAACAATAAATTCCAGTAAATCATAAAAATATCAAAGAGTTAACCCTGACTTTCTCCTGGAAACAGACAGATTCTTGGTAACATTCAATTAGTGTGACTGAATCACTGAAGTGCCACCACATTCATACGTTCAACGCTGCGTATGAGCAATATGGCAGCATCTGTATATAGCCACTAATATAGCCAAACACACGCGTCCGCCATAAACTCACATGGCGCATACGCAATATCAGGAAATACATACAAACGCATACGATTATATAAAGATAGATATATGTACGAGTATATATAGTATATATATATACAGAAAATTTGTTAGCAATTGCCCAGCGGCAGAATTGCTATAAATTTCTAGAAACTTTTTCCATCGAAATCCAATTGGCCAATTGGCCGTGCAACAAGGCTGAGAGCCTGAGACCACGAGGGCCAATAAATTTTGCATTTTAATGAACTTCGGTGCATAAATATTAAAATAAATTTCGGCATTGGCCTAACCAAACTAACTAAACAGCCAAACTAATGCTGCCTAAACAAATCGTTAACAATAATTATAATTGCCCATTTTGTCGATCATAAGTTGTGGCCGCGTCGGACAGGAAGAGCTGGGGATATGTGGGGATATCTGGTTGGAACCACAGAAATTAATGGGCTGGCAAAACACAAACCGAGCTGCACCAATTGGCGTTGAATAGAAAAATCAGGAAATTGATTAAATCAGAGACTCTGTAGTGGGCTAAAAATTGTTTTGGGAAGAACTTATTAGATTAAAATCGCTTTTCATTGAAGAAAATCTTCTGCAATCTTCTCAAATTTAACATAAAAAGCCTATAAGAAGTTGTGGTTTTGTGAGGAAAATGGAAAGGTATAGTGTTTCCATGTGGAAAATAAAACTAATTTGTTCAAGTTAACTCAAAATATTTTCAATAATGCTAAGAAACCTTAAGCCTTAGTACTTACAAAAATCATCAGTTGAAGCTTAAGGTAAGTTTACTAAGCTTAATAACTTTACTAATATCATAAAACTTAGAGTTAATTCAAGGCTATCAATAGTCCCATTATACAAATTAAGAATAATCTCAAAAAGGTACTAGATAACTTTAGTAATAAACTAAATTATTTAAATATGTATTTAAGCAAATCAACTCTCTAATTTCGGTAAGAAAAACCGTGAAGAAAGCCTTTCAAATTCAACTTTTTTACCATTAAAAACCCAAACTTAATGGATAAATAACTTAAATTTTAACCACAAGAATTTCCCACACTTAAATAACACCCTGTAACTTGTCATTTTTTCGAAATACCACAAATACCTTAAATACCTCAACACCCGACTGTGGGACATTTCAAAAGTTGGCCGCTTTCCGTGACAGGTAAATTTTTATTAATTTTATGCTCATCGTCGCTGTGGTGGGTGCAAAAACGTAATTTGTTTTAATTTGTTTAATCGCTTAATCCGCAGCAGGGCAGGCAGCAGTCTGGCCAAAAAGAAAACCAGTTCGTGGCCATTATGAAGGCCCACGAATGCGAGAGAGAACGATACCCGGTGGTCCTTTGGCAAGGCTGCTCTTTGTTTTTGATCGAACCGCTCGGCATCAGCCCAACACTAAGGCCAATTTATGATGAGCTTGAAGAGCTTGGGGCCAGGGAACGGGGCCAGAGCCCTGGGATGTGGCTTAATTAAGCTTTGGCACTTATTTTTTCGGTAGGTGACCGAAGCAGGAATGGAAATGGCCAAATTGGCGAAACGATAGTGGCTTAATTTATGCCAGCCACTAAAAATCATGTTGAAATCCATTTTCATAGAGTTTGAACTTGAGAACGGAGTGGCAGTGAGTGAGCAGCTGACAAAATGGGCATAAATCTCTTTTACTACTCGACCGCTGCTGATGATGCTGACTGTCCGTTTCAACACGCCTGACTCAGATACAGATACAGATACAGATACAGATACATTTGCAGATACAGATACTCAAATACTTGGTTAATTCTTCGGGGGCCGGATAGTAAATCAACTGAATCGCTCGTAAAAAGCCAAGCAGTTGACTCGAAATATATTATTTTTGTGGCTCTTTTCGGGGCTTTTGTGTGGGTATTTTTTAATTGTTTAAGCAACAATGGGTGGTAAAAATGGTAAATAAATAATAATAAAAGCCCCAAATAATTTATAAACTAAATCTGTTTTCTGTCGTTATTGTTTTTGTTTTTGGTTTTTTGTTTTTTCTTGCGGTTTTCTGAGGGGAAGAATCATTTCCTGTGTGCGCGGCCACTCAGCACTTTCTACGTTAATTACGACTAAAACCGAAAACTAAAACAAGAAAAAAATCCAATTAAATTAATAAAATTTTATGATCGCCGTGTGTCGGCGCACATAATAAAAACAATTGAATTATGAAGAGAGCATTGCGTAAAAATGAATCCGAGGCGGCGTATTAACAGTTTTCTCTGTTTGTTTCTCGTTATTGCTGTTGTTGTGGGGCTACTTTGTTGTTTCGATTTTATGCGTTTTTAATTACAAGCCAAAAACTGGAAAACTCAGAGGCACAGATACCTCAAAACGTTGGCCAGTTCGAGAGGGCCAACGGGTGGGTGGAGGAGACGGAACGGCAAAAGGGCAAGAGTTTGGATTTTGCAGGTTTTTTTAGGATTTCTTTTTTTAATTAAACTATGTTCTTTTAAAACTTATTTAATACAAATTTTTAAATAAAATTGTATAGAATTAGTGCTAAAATGTTCGTCATTAGGTATCTTATACCATAATATAAGATAATATAACACCAATCTTCCAAGAAGTTTGCATTGTTAAACCTTCTAAGTTTATGCCTTAAGAACCAAAAAGTCATCTTAATCAAACTTAATCATTAATACATCCTAAGCAAACCTACTTCCACTTTTCCTTTCAGTTTATATGGCATATTTTTCATATTTAATCAAAGAAACCCTTCCCCTAAACTTCACCCTAGAAACCCACCCATTAAAGTCTTTTTTTCCCTTAACTCCCTGTTTATTTTTGCTTCCTCCTCTCACACAGTAGCCCGAGTTTTCCATTGTAGTGGAGCATCAAAGAGCGCTCTAATTCCCCCAATGCCATTTTCCAATTACGTTAATAGCTCATAACACGACGTTTTTGTTTGTTGTTCTTCGCTTCGGACTCTTTAAAGCCGTTTTTAGAGAGCTTTTGCGGCACAGATCGAGAGCTGATTCCCCGAATCGGTCATTCGGCTGAACCATATAGCGCCCTCCCCCATC
This sequence comes from Drosophila eugracilis, assembly GCF_018153835.1. Taxonomy (NCBI): domain Eukaryota; kingdom Metazoa; phylum Arthropoda; class Insecta; order Diptera; family Drosophilidae; genus Drosophila; species Drosophila eugracilis. The sequence goes on along the minus strand of NW_024573793.1, from coordinate 66,371 downwards.
AGAATGTTTGGTTATCGGGCAGAAGGCTATAGAACTATATATACAAAGTGATATTTGTGGATCTGTAGTGGCATATTTTTCAGCTGACTTTGGGCTTGAGAGTAATTACGATGGAGGGCACTTAAAAGAATTGTGGCTGCTGCTGAGGCAGCTTCTTTCGGCCATAAAGATTTTATGATCCTCCATTGATAGTGCGAGAGAATTCAATGGCCAAGCGCCCTCGGCCTAAGAATCTGACCAGATTCCTTCCCTTCGGGACCTCCTTCCCACTCATTTTGATTTTGCAGTCAGATCAGGTGAACATCAAGGATTTGACAGTCGATCCGGAATGGTGATCGAAGCCAACTGCAGTTTGGTCTCTCCTAGGCGGAAAGCCTTTGTCTCTGTTCCTTGACTTTGTTTACAGGATTTCACAACCGTTTGGCATCCATTAATCATTCGGACTTCTGCTCTCGTTTCGCTTTTTATTGTTTTTTAAGCAACTCAATTGAGAGCGATAAGGAAAGAGGCAACTTTTCAGCGGCTTCGTCAGTGTCTATTTTAAATTAATAGACATATTTTCTCTAAGGGGGGCAGAGAAAGAAATGGGTTTGCTGTATAAGAAATGATTTAAAGAAATGATTTTAGTTTAATAATATTTTTATATATAATGATATATGTTTCTATAAAGCCATAACTATCAAATTTGCAATCAATTTACCATAAAAAGGAATCTAAGTTTCGACTTAAATTTACTTTTGCATAAGTTAAGACTTACTAAGGCCTCTTAGACATCACTAAAACCCATCAGCTATCAAAAAACACCTTAATTAAATACATTTTAAAAACATTTTCTCTCCGTGAGGTTTTTACCTTTTGTTTATTTGTTGAATCAGCCCCGTCAAACTGGGAAGAAAACACATCTCGAGTTGGACGTCAGTGAGGGTAATGTGTTAACACAGTCAGATAAGTCCGGGCCACCAAATGCCTTGCCTCTGAGACTTTGGCGCAAACATTTTGACAACTTGTGAACTTTAGACAGACAACCAACCAACCAGCCAGCCCCCTCCCCCTCCACTGTTCGGTAGTACAACCTGGTAGTATCATAAACCATAAACCACCGAATCCCCCACAACAATTAAGGAACAATCACAGAAAGCTGCCGAAATCTCTGGGATGCTCGACGAAAAAAAAAAAAAAAAAATAAGTTTGAGATGTATAAACAAACAGAAGAGCGCCAAGCAGCAGCAGCAGCAGCAGCTGGGGAGGAGGAGGAGGAGGCTACATCAATAATACCAACGACGATTAGCCCATATTTGAGCAGAGCCATCAAGCTATAGAGCTGTCCAGCCAAATCGAGATCAGTTAGCTGGAAGCTAAAGACTTATTAAGAGGGTGGTTTGAGAAGTTGATGATATCTAAGGGAACTTATTGGGAAAAAAAGAACCAATGTAGAAGAATCAGCTCTATTAGTGCCAGGAAATATACAAAATTTATTACAATTTTTTGTTCGTTAAATAATAAATTGTTTCTTAATTAGGTAAAATTCAAAGTTATTGAAGAATTTTAAAGGTTATAAGACACTCTTTTATTAAAAATAAATCTTTAAAAATTAGTAATATTATTAGCTTACTAGACTAGAAGGAACAAACTCCCTGACAGGAAGACCAACTAGAGGCTGTCTTAGGAAGTGAAACTTCCCTTTAGGTTAGGAAGATAGTTTAAAAAAGCTGTAAGTTTGATCATAATCTGAATTATTTCTTAAACAAACAAGTTAAATATCCAAAAATACATATAAAAAAGTCATAAAATATTAAATATTAAAAAAAATTTCATTGCCATGTCATTTCTTTAGACTTTCTTCCCTAATTCTTCCCCTTTTTAAGCAAGCATATAGAATTACCTATATTAGTTAAGCACTTCCTATATCCACCTTAAATATTCCACCAACTTTTTCCAAAAATAAACCAATAATCAGTTAGTAACCCACTAGTATGCGTCATTCTCAGATTATCTGCGATTTCTGCTGACTGTTGACTGACTAGGCTTTTGGTAGCTGCTCCCGTTTCGGGTTCTGGCCAGCTTCTAAGCCCATCGGATGAGCTCTGTGAAATGTGTTTTTATGATATTTGAAAATGATTAGCCGTCCAGATACGACACACAGAGCGTTATTACGCGAACGTGTCTGGCAATGGAGATCGAGATGAAGATGAAGATGAAGATGGAGTGTATGCAAACTCCGACTAGGACTAAGACAGTGGTGGAGTAGAAAAGTGGCACAATTTTTATGATCATGCGACTCGATTTGATGCTTATTTTCGTGTGTGTGTTCCAGTTCTCTTTTCCTTTCATTTTTTAACCAGCAGTTGATATTGTTTCTGGTTTTTTTTTTATACACTTTGTTTGTTGTTACCTGAGCCCGTGGCCTAGCCCAACAAGCGGAGAGCATGCCAAAGACAAAGTCGCTAACCTTTTTTATCATCCGAGATGTACACGAAAAAAAGATGACAAGTTTGTCGCGTGTAAACAATTCGCGGCGGCCAAAACAGAGCGCGGGTGGAGGAGCCATTTGAGGGGTGGATGGTGGGGGGATGAGTGGTCAGAGGGGGGGGTACGGAGGAGGTTCAGAGTGGATAGTAGAGCAATGTCACAGGAACGGAAATCAAGAGGAACGATGTGGGGCTGGGTAGGTAACCGTAACCGAGTCAAAGAGCCCACACTGAAGGTCAAAAGTAAGTTTCCGAGGAGGGAGATCTACGGAAAATAGTTTATTATTTATTATTAATTTAATATTTAACTTTAAGATATTAAATTAGATTAAACTTTATACAAAAAGCATATAAAATAAATAAAAATTGAAAATATTTTAGACTTTATTGACTGAAAAATCCATAACGTTAAGGGGATAAAGTTGTTCGATAAAAAGCGAAGAAGAGATGGAGCTAAGTTTCTTCCTGGTTCTAAAATCCTTTGAATGTTATGCTTTGTATTGCTCTTAAATTAATTCTTCTAAAAAATATTGCCCATTTCAAAGTTAAAGTTTGAAATTTTACTGATTTTGCAACCCATTTTATAAAATTGCAACTTTAATGATCGTACAACTTAAAACCTAAGGCATGAAAAAAAATAGCTAAAAACGAAAATTATTAAACTCTTTAATTAGGCCAAAACCCCTTCTTTCTTTCACCCACTTTCACTTAGTTCGCATACAATTAGCAAGCACTGTGCCATCCGTATACCCCGTCAAAAAATAAAGCACATCCAACACAATCTACAGATACATTAGAAAATATCTCAAAAATCAACACAAAAACTACAGGCGGTGGCGTCGCAGTCAGCTGAGACGTCAACAGCGCCGGCAACGTTGCACTATGGGCCTGGTGGGCATTTATTAGTACAAATTTGATTATTAATATTAAAAGATATTGCCATTGCCTTGCATGCGGAAAGTTAATAAGAAGAAGCAATCATAAAAATATTTATATTTTTTATTTACTAATTTTAATTTTATTTTATCACTGAATATTATTATTATTAAAATCTTAAATGTCAAGCAAAAAAGAAGAAAAATTATTAAAATTTTTCTATCTTTCTTTCTTTTTAGGTATGAGTTTATCTGAGTAGACATTCGCATTACATTTGGTACCTACTTTGATACATTTTCTAAACCCACAAAGGATCTGCTTATAAGTTACTAAAATATGAAAGGATAAGACTATAAGGATTTAGCTCTACAAGGTGAAAGCTTAGGGATAATAGTTAGAACTCCATTTCAGACCTACTAAAACCTTTAGTTTCCCTTTTCATTTAGGAACTACTAAGCACTAAAAAGTAATAACCAGATTATATATTAATAACTTTTAACCTGACAAAACCCATTCACACCCACTGTACATTTGGGGGCGAGCAGAACATAACAGAACAGAACAGCCACAGATTTTGAGCGCTCGGATCGCGCATGAGTGAAATAAATTTTCACGCTTCCAAACAGAGCGTCAGCAGAGCAGCCAAAGTGGAGGAAGAGACTTTTCGACGGCGACGTATCACAATCAGAAACGATCCGACAACCGACCGACAACCGACGTCCATTCATAGAGTGGTATATATATATTTTTTGTGGGGGATCTCTCCGTTCCGTTCCGATCCGTATTCGTTATATTTCTCGAGTAAGATTTTCGCGAGCGCAGAGGAGGTGGAAAATCCCACGGTTGTTACGAACGGAGCTTACGTTCTCGAAATGATCGGCCAGCTATCCCGCAGATCCATATGAGCGGTCAGCGCGAGTGTTCCGTTCGCGAGAAGAATTCAACTCGAATGTGCGTCTTGTGATGTTGGGAACATGGGAAAAACTGGGGGCAAAGGATGCGCCACAACTTCTGGAAAGAACGAAATTAACAACAAAAAAAACCTAACTGATCCGCAGAAAGGAACATCCAAAGGGCAGCGCGAATAAAAAATAAAACAAAAAAATAAAAACAAAAAAAAAGCGAAAATAAAAAGTGCGGACAAAAAGGCAGAGTCGCGCGACTTGGGTCTGGACCTGGACTGGGATTCTGATTAAAGCGCGCGTTTAATTTCATTTTTTACGCTACTCCCCGGTCATCGGGCACCCAGCCATATCCCTAAAAACAAAAAAAAAACAAAAACAACAACAAAAAACAATTCCCCAGGTTGGACTCCACCCTTGGCCAGGCTTTTGATTCGCTGTTCAAGTTTTTGGGCCTGAAACTTTTTGTTTGTTTCGTTCGCTGGACCGCTGGAAACCTGGCCGACGACTCCTGGCCAATATTCCTTTTGGCCGCGCCGCTCAGTACGCCGGCAGCTTTCTCCGTGTGCGTACGCAGCCTCTGCCAACAGCAGACACTGTTACTAAAAACAAAAAAAAACTAAAAAAACCAAAACAAAAAGAAGTGAAAGATCAGGAAAGAAGTTTCAGCCAGATCAGCTCGGATCAGATCGGTGATCATGTCGCCTGGGATTCCAACGCCGCAGACCGCCAACTTCCCCCTGACGAAGTTCATCCAAAAAATCCACTCAGCTCGAGCCGCTTGATTAATTCGCACACGTCAACGGTATTCAAATAAGCATCTCGTGTACTCATCGTGGCCGCAATAAAAACGGCTTTAACTTTTACTACCTGCCAAAAAAAAACCAAAAAACAAAAACAAAAACAACAACAGAAACATTATATATATATATATATATACAGCACTCACTCACTAAAGCGAAAAACATAAAGGAAAACAGCTCAACGGGCCAGATTTCGGTTTGTTGCCGCTGCACTTGGCGGCTTCAATCGATATGCGTTTGCTCATGGTAATTGCAATTCTAATATTCGCAATGCCAATGACTGGATTCGGCTGGTAAGTGATTGGTTTTGTTAACTGTTTTAGTTGGGAACTACTGTAGAGGGGGTGGATCTTAGAGTGATGAGAGGGGAAATCATTTAGAAGGATGAAGACTTGCCAGGCGATTATTAATCACTTAAGTTGATGGCACAAACAGATCTCTTTAGATTAATTGATAGATTTTAAATGGTAATCATAAATACTGCAGCTAACTCTTCTTAGTTTATGTTACTTACCTAGTTAACTTAATATAGATTAAGTAGTATCGCTTTATCAGCTGCTAAACTAGATCAAGAAGTCTGTTTACTTATAAAGAATGTTTTACAGGATGTTGGAATATCACCAATAACTATACAGTAAAGCTAATAAGAGTGGACATTTCTTGAAGTTTACTGCCTTTCATAAGCGTTTTGATCATTCTACTTATCCTAAAACCATCTCCTGATCCCATCTTAGGTTTGAAACCACCAAACATTGAAGAAAGTATGTTTAACCTTAGTGAGCTCTTTCAAAGATTATGTTCTTACACAGTCTTACTTATATAAGCTAGCCTAAGTTAAGCAAAAGATCACCTCAATCTGAAGACATTATCTTTTCTTTTCTACCTTTTTACCCCTCTTACCTAAACATCTTACAAAGTACCAGACAAATCTCTAAATTTACACAATCTAGCTTAGACTTATGCTGCACCAACTCAGCTAACAAAGTCGCTTTGCTTTGGCCCCTCAACATGCAATTTATGTTCAGTTTCAATGCCAAAAAAAAAACACATTACCACCCGCTCGAAGGTCTTGTGGCCCCCCAAACCGAGCATCTGTGCTCATGTCAAATCGCATCAATTTACGAGTTAGAGATTGGCGTAACAGCTTCCGGTTGAGGAGACCGAAATAGCCAAATAAAAAAGTGCAGCCAGACCGAAATAAATGCACGGCCAAAAGCTATCTAAATGGTCAAAATGCAATGGCAAAATGCACAACCAAATCAGAGCCAATCGAGCGTGGCGACCGACTCGGCGGACCTTCAAAATGTGACGTTTGATTTAGATTTAATTACATGGCAACTTTTCGACTCTCCCTCTTGGCTTTCTTTGTGGCCAAAAAGGTGAAAAAGTAAATAGCATTCGACTAGAAACGGATGAAGCCGACTAACCAAATGACACTTGGAGCAATTTATGCGCGAAATTACAGGCCAAGAAGGCGTCCAACGAGATGAATAAATAAATAAACAAGCCGGGGAGGACAGACATCAAATAGAAAGGAAAATGGGAAACGGCAGCAAGGGCAGGGGTTTCCTTCTGCTAACACATAAGTTATGCACTTTGCCAAGATATTTGCCAGCAAAGTGGCATCAATGAATTTGCCCAATATATATATTCTTGCCAAAAGGTAGAAATATTGCGACTGTCAACGGCTGCGAAAGCTGAAATTTGCCAGGGATGCAGGGTGGCCAAAAGGGGGCGGCGTGGGCGTCGCGTGGCGTAGACTGCATGACGATTTCGTTCCTATACCTCACTCTATATATACATATATACCTCTTTTTATATTAATTTCATTTGAATTCTGTGCAACTGGGCGCGTCAGCCATCGAAGGTGGACACCTGCAACGTGGAAGGGAGCAGGCTGGGGCAGGGGCAGGGGGAAAGTGGCTGGGTGTTTCCATGCTGCAGCCAATTCAATTGCCCCTTTTTCACAATAAATTAATTAAATAATTAAAGCTCAAGTTCAGAGCTGTCAGTTCTTTTTTGCCGCCTTTTGATGTCGAACGTTGACTGTGGCTGCTGCATGTGATGATGTCGCCGCCACCCGAAAGTTGCACTGGCCTGTGCCACTTTCTGCGCTTCATCAGCACTGCTCAAGGGCAGGGCGGGGCAGTCAGGTATGCAACCAAAAAGTTTATTTAAATATTAAGAAAAAACCAAACTGATGACAGTCGATAAAGGCCATGAAAGGTGGCAGCTGATCAAAGTGCTCAGTTATGGTGGATGCCAGGCCAGAAGGGGGAGGGAGAAGGCAGAAGGGAGAAGTTTATGCCTCATTACAAAGGGGAAGAAAGAAAGTAAGGACTTAGATTGTTAAACCAACTATTGAAAGTCAAAATAAAAACAGCAAAAAGGCAAGGCAAAGATCAAAGTAAACATCAAACTAAACCAAAAATAAGAAAAACTTCTCAACTAATCAGCCCCACTCATGCTACCACCCCAAACCAAACGCCGCATTTCGAAAACTATGAATAATTTCAATCCAATCTATCATCTCCTCAAACCCACAAAGCTAATCAATGGGCTTACATTAACCCATCAAGTGCGGATCTGCGCAATTTGCATTCCGGAATGGGTCCGGAAATAGCCGAAATGAGGCGATTTGGGGGGTTTACAGCCCCCCCCACAAAATCGTATCTCATTTTGTTTGTGTGCATTTTGCGAATTTCGCAGCCGAAGTGCACTAAATCAAACGGTCGTTGTGTGAGCGATTGAGATCATAATCGATGGCCCAGAGAGATGATGATGAGCAGAGAGGAGAGACGAATGCGGATCGAAGGGGATATCCCAGATCTCAGATCGTATATGGTGGGTAGATGTTCCGTTAAATGAATGGAAATTCCAGGCAACAGAGAGGGGCAGCCAATTACAGAGAAACCTACAACAAATTGCCGTTGATCGGGCTGAAATTTAGTGCTGATGTGTCTGGAATTTAATTAAAAACAGCGCCCTAGACGATGATGAAGATCTGGCAATTTGCAAGATCGGCGGCAATTTGATTTAACACCCCTTAGCCCCACCCCCCTGCAAACCCCACCCCTCTAAATGAGCTAATTTCCGTTGGAAAATCATTTGACATTAGCTGGCGACTTCCTGCTTTTCATTCAATTCACATTTTCATTCATCGAAAGTCCGTTCAGTCTGATTTTGAATTTCAAATTTCTGATTTCAGACTTTTTCGCTTTTTGGCACTCGCAGCATGTGAAATGGTAATTAATGCCAGGCGGTGCATTAATGGGTTAAGGCAAACAGCGGGCTGGGTGGTGTTTGGCCCAGTGGCCACTTAGTCTCAAGCTGTGCTGGCTCCACAGTCGGTGGTTGCATCAACAACATTGCTCATACGCCCCGTGCAACCACAAGATGTGATCTCCACAACGAATTTGGCACACTTTATGAGCCAGCAGCAGCAACAACAAACACCCCCAATAATTATGTTCAACTAACGAGCAGACAAAACTCGGCCAATTGCCAAAATCCAATGCAGATGAGTTGATTATGAGCAGCAGAAAAAAGAAGAGTCTCTCTGACACGATTCGGTCGACATTAGCGAGAGTCTCTCTGCCTTGTCTCTAGAGAAAGTTTCACGTTCAAGTTTCTTTGGCCAACCTTAAACCCTGAAAAGTAGCCAGCCACTAGTTAGCGGGCACTAGATTGTTGCAAATCTTTTAATTACGAGTCATGCCATTTGTTTATTTTGTTAATTTGTCGCTTTCCCCCTTGCCACATTGACGAATGCCTCTGGCTGTCTTCGGGCTGTCTGTCAGCTGCATCATAATTAAATTGAATGACGAAACAGAAGAACAGCAGCCCCAGACATGGGTCAAGTTGGAGGACGGTGTGGCCGACTACGAACAGGTAGAGGGCCAGCCCATCATGTCTGTCAAACAATTTGTGCCGAGTGCCACGAGAATGTGTTCTCCCCGTCATCGCCGAAGGAAGGTGACTCGCTGGGATGAGCGGTTTTTCGGGAAAGTACGGAAGCGGTTTTAAGGAGAAGGGAAAGAAAGGGAAAAGGGTCTTAGTTACCTTTTAAGTTAGTTCTTCTTTTAAGGATAATATTTGCCTTTTTCCAGGTTAATGGCTGACATTTCCTTACCAAAACTTCAATCCAACTTTAATAAAAGATATATCTTTCTATATTTCTCCCATTTATCCCTCAAATCATAACAAAATACTTTCCTAACTCTAATAGAGGTGACATTCTAAGCTCAAAGGCATCCTTGTCTAAGTCCCCTTTCTCACAGCCTCAATCACCGTGATTAAGCACAGTTTAGACATCCTTGACATGAACATGACCATGTCCGTGCTGCGTTGATCGTTCCCTAAGCCCAGCTACGCCTATTTGTGCCATAATTAAGTTAAACGTTGTCGCAATTTGCGCACCTCAAAGTCACCAAGTCCGGAGATTGATGTCGCCTTTGTTGGCCCAAAGAGCTAAGCCCAGTCAGGGCTCTGCTAACGGGCTAAAGTTGAAGTCGTGCCCTGCCCACAGCAAGCAAGAGATGGCTTGTTAAAGGAATGACATTGCCTGGTGCTCATAGTAAATATGCCTGAATTATTAGCCAGCGTTTTTGTTGCGCCAATTGGCCATGGACATGCCTGGGAAACATAGGACAAAGCTGAGTTTAGGATTCCTTAGCCAATTATTTATAAGTATTAAAGTTTAAGGGGAAGCTTCATAGTAGAAATCCAAGTAATCAGATTAAAAGCTGTAGGAATGACATATTTCCAGGCTATTAATTATTTTTGTTGCCCTGACATCTTAGAGTTAGAGAATAATAAATAGAAGGCGCCTGGGCTAACACGTTGACATGACAATTGCCAAATGACAAACATCAGTCGCACTCCTCGCCCAAAAAAAGGTGCCAAAAAGCGGCATGTGGCGCCCACACACGACGCCGCACCCACCGGATCAGATCGGTTCCCAAGTTGCAGTCATGTCAACACCTTTTCGGTGTTTCTTATTTATTTGCTTGGCTTTTGCTCGCCAGTAGCCGTTGCCATGGCTGGGGACCTAATCGATTGTCAATGCTGCCGCCCACATCAAACGCTTCTGCCACGAAATCCCCGTATGCACAAAAGATCAGCACTTGCGCCGAGGCATTCCGTGGGCAAATATTTGAGCTTATTGAGCGCGCAAATGAAACTGACCAGCCGCAACAGCTCTGGACTTGGCCAAGGCGGACAGTCAGTCTCTGAGAAGCCAGCAAGTCAGAAAATAAGAGGCCTGAGAGCCAGTCGGGCGACCAATCCAATGGCCATTCATTCACTTGTCAACGCTTTGTTTAAATACTTTGCCACTCGCATGTTGACAAGTGGTTTAAGTCGTTGATTTGTTTACACTGATCTCAGGGGAATCCAGGGGGCAGACGCAGGGGGTAAGCTGCAGAGAGCTGCAGTCTGAGTCATGAAAATGAGTCAATCAAACGATTCCACTTACTGGCATAGAGATATTGAGTTATCGAGGAATAAGAACTGCAGTGGGGTGGAGATTTTGGGGGAAATTTTTATCTAAAAAAGGTGTTTGATATAACTTTAGGGTATTCTTACTGCCTATCATAAATCGAGGAATTAGAACTGCAAAAATTCTGGAAAATTCGTTTCCAAAACAAGGTGTTTGATGCAACTTTAGGGTATTCTTACTGGCTATCATAAATCTTTCATAAATCCAGGAATAAGAACTGCAGTGTGGTGGAGATTTTTGGGGGAAAAAGGTGTTCGATGCAACTTTAGGCTCTTCTTAGTAGCTATCACGAGTCTTTCTGCAGATTTGTTTAAAAACGGAAGAATTTTATTTTACTTTCTATCAATTATTGAAATCCCATGGGGGAAAGACTAAACTTTGGAAGAGCAGCTACTAATCTGCTGGCCATCTCTTGACTAGATAGCAGCGAACAGACCAGAAGACTCTGTATGAGCCATCCATTGGACCTCTTTTGGGCTTTTTAGTCGGATTTGTAGAATCCAATCAATCTATCTATAATCCCAATTTCTGATTTTTGATATGCTAAGTTTCTGTAAAAACATTTAATGTATGACCAAAAAGGACAGTTCGGCTTATCTTAAAAATTACTTAAGTAAACGAAAGTCATATTAAAGGGGCAAGTACTCGTACACTGTTTAAGGTTACCTTAACCGGGGACTAGTTTAATACATCCTTCCAGTTGTCAAAGGAGGTAAAATAATCAAACTTTTTTGTACTATTTTGATGATTATTTGACTTCAAATTAGTATATAATGGGTGTATATTTCATAACCGTTTCATAAGTCATTAATAGCTTTTGGTTTTAAGTGGATAAATCAGGAAATCAGAAATCAGGATCAGGATAAGCAACATAATTCCTATGTATAAAGTATTAAATCTTACAGTTTTTAAAACAGATTAAATTATAGTTTTTTATATTTGATTATCTAAATTTAATGAAGATATTTCTGCAATTGGGGGAATATTTGTAGAGTGAAGGAAAAGTACCATTGACAAGCTCAGTTCTCTTTGTTAACTGTTGGTCACTTCCCATATCCTTCGACAACTTTTCCTTTCAAAGACCAACAACAAAAGTTAACTAGAATATTCTAAAAAACAAATTCTAAAGCAAAATAAAAATATATATATTCTGCATTCCGGGAAAGTCCCATAAAGAGCCGCAACTTTGGCCCACCCATTAGCAGAGCCAGCTAGTGCAGGGGAGCATGGGTGGGTATGAGAAATTTCAACCACTTGTCCGTTTGGGAGTACCAAACCAAACCGGGCACTTTGATCAGTGCCAAAGCAGTGCCAAAGAGAGAGAGAGAAAGAAAAAAGAGGGAAAGGAATCACTGAAAGTCCATTGAGGCCTATAACGACACCCATACCAACGAAAGAGAAACGCACACACAGATACTGGACACAAAATAAAGATACGTTTCCAAGTGTTGCTTTAGTAGATGGTATGGTATGGTATGGTATGGTATATGGTATATGGTATCGTATGGGAATGGGAGATGGGAATGGGCTGAGGGATCCGCTGAGGGGACCTGAGAGACCTGAAGTTGCGCTGGCTCCTTTTCATGTTTGCCGACAACCTCGCTGCCGACTTCGCTGCCAAGTAAACTTCAGTTCAACTTCAAAAACCAAAAAGTGTCGAACGATCGGTTGCTCCACTCTCTGTGCGGCTATTTTCCGCTTAACAAAAATCTCCTCTTTTTTTTCTGTTTCGAGTTGCTATTTGTGTTTGTGTTGTTGTTGTTGTTGTTGTTGTTGTTGTTGTTGTTGTTGTTGTTGTTGCTGCTGCTAGTGGTGGTGGCAACTTGTGTGGTTGAAAGGTGTTTGAGTTCTTTAGATCTCTTCAGTCATCAACGCAACGCAGCCAAAAGACGTCATCATCATCAAAGCAGCAACAGCAACTACAACAGCAGCAACATCTAGAGTAGCAACAGCAACATCTAGATTCCCAACAGCAACATCTCGATCGAAGATGAAGATGATCATTGGGTTTTGAACTTCAATTGTTTCAACTTTGTTTACCAGCGCGTCTATCATTTGAAGTTTTGTGTTTGGCGGTCGACGAGGCGACTCTCTCGTTGTTGCCTTTTGGAGTTAATATTTTCGTTAAGTACTTGTCCGTGCGTGTGTCTGCTCTATTTGTTATTTGTTTTTGTTCATTTTGTTAAGCTATTAAGTTGTCATAATCTCCCCGAGTGTTTGGTAAGTGTAAAGAGCAGAGGGAGCTGCAACAGTGCAACAGCCAGGTGGCAATAGGCAACCCAGGTGGGCATCGATAATGGGAATCTGAAGTGGTTTATCTACTGCCTCTGAGAAAATCGGGGGCAACTGAATTGGGTTATCTAAAGGCTAAAGGCGGGAATGATGGGAATTTTTCAATGAAGTCTGCAAAAAGAAGACACTGCCTGAGAAGACTCTTCTTCTAAGGCCACTTTCTGCTAAAATCTTCTAAAAATCTACTTAGTAGATATCTCAGGCAGCATAGCCATTTGTCGGTTAAGCCTCCACTTATTAGATTGGCGCCACCCAATGCCTAAATCATTCCCCACTCATAACCATTAAAAAAAATAGTTTTATTTATTTATTTGTACTGCTTGGCCGAAATTTGTCTGAGTTTATTTTGGCTCAGTACTGCCAAAACTTGCAAAAAGCCGAAGGAAAAACACAAACTTCCAAGAGATGAACTCAATTTGGCTGCCTCGTCGGTCATAAGCTGCGTATACGTAATGGCGTTATGGCGACGATGAAGAGGTCCTCATTTATTGTTTATTATTCTTTAAATCGAAGCGTTGGCACAAAAAGTTGATCAATAAAGTTTCACCAATACTTGCTCATGGCTATACTTAGCAATTTTCCCAATCGATGCAGTTTTCGTTTTCATTTTGAATGCCATTTGCCGGCTGGTTCTGCGGCGTTAAAATCTAATTTAGGTGGAAAATTAATAATTACCCCACAATGTGGGTGCAGTAAGCACACATATAGTCACTATACTCGCTCGATATACTCGTATATATATCTGTGTGTATACCTATAGTTAGCTATATATATATATATTCAGCAAGAGATCGACTTGTCGGGTATGTGTCAGCATTCAGAAGCTGCGGGAACTGCTGCTCGCCTTTGGCGCTGATTTATGTTTTTCCATTTCAGATTTATGACTTTTTAATAGCCCAATCGCTCGGCTTTTCGCCTTTTTTCACATTGCACATTCGCGTGAAATTTACTTTGCCAGTTTTGTGAACTTTGCGCCGTTTTCCCAGTTGCTCCGTTTCCCACTTGGTGTGGAAAGTGTTTCGAATGGTTTATGCTCTCCGCCCCTGCCCTCCGAGGTTTTAGATCCCCTTGGTAAATAAAACGCTTAATAGGGCCTGCTGCTAGTTCTAGCTCTTCCCTCAAGCACTGATTGATCGGTTTGTCCATCATCTATTGCTTCCAGCGAATTGCGATTGGTACTTTCAGTGCAAAGTGAGGGGAACTCTCAGCTGAGTCAGTCTAAAAATACAAGAAATCACCATGCCAAGCTTCGGCGAACTTCAAAATGTGCAGATTATTCATCGATGACAAAGTGCTTGGGTCTTATAAATGCCTTCGGGTCAGAGACAAACCCTTGGAGGAAAACAAAAAGTTGGTCATAGATAATCGAATACGTGATTGCTTATCGGTTTGTGACGCTACAGTTTTGGGGAGTGCCCTCTCCTAGGTGGGAAATTTTGTGAAATAAAAGGTAAAGGGGATTAGTCAGAGGTTGTTTTGGGAAATACTAAAGAAAGTAAACCCTTAAGTTTATAATTTAACCGTCTTTTTATCTTTTCAGGGCCGAGGGCACCAACATCCTTCTCGATCCCAATCTAATGTGCAAAAAGACACGTCGCCTGCGCGGCAAGTTGGCCGAAATCTGCCGGCACGACTCGGCCCTGCTCAAAGAGATCATCATCAATGGCATCAACCTGGGCTTCCGCGAATGCGAGTTCCAATTTCCGCAATCGCCGCTGGAACTGTACTGTCCTGCGCAAGAGCATGAGGAAAATCTTAATGCGCGGTAAGTAGTTACTAGAGAGGACTAGTTAAGGGGCTGGGGCGGTGGCAGGGCACTTATTATGCAGGCCTGGCTAGCAGTGGGCAACCTGTCAACACTCTCTCTCTGAGTCACTAAGAGATGCCATCGCGGGTTAGCTGCCTAATTACAACGCAACCCGCCGCGACTTTATTTTACTTAATTTTTACATTAATTTCTGCTCAGAGTTGGGTTTGGGGTTGTCATGGACGAGGCCTTGCAGAGCCACCGCACCATCCATCAAGTTGCATAATAAAAATGCAGCGAGCCGCGCTGATGAATAGCGCCTGAAATGAGCCTACAAAGCTGTCAATTTTAATAAATTATTGCCCGGGAAAAAGGCGAGTGAAAAGGAGGAGCTTTTGGTTACTGCTCTTAACTGATCCTCTATATATATATATATATATATATATATATCTCAACTTAATGACAACAATGCGTAAACAAAACACATACCAAACTGTGGGTTTGAGCCATAAATTCCACGGGCGTAACCACCGAAATTCTCCTTTTGGCCGGATTAAGGCCTCGCCCTGTCAACCTGTCAGCGTGTAAAATATATATATCCGAAGCTGGATCTCATGTAACAGTCCACTTTTAGGGTGGCTCAAGACACATCACCTGTCGTAGAGGAAAAAGAACCACCGCTTCACCTTCAGTCGTATGCAAATTCAAAAAAACACGGCAATTGCAGTTGCCATTCGGATTACGAATCCGATTTCGCTTTCATTAAACGTGACTGAAAACACCACAAGCGGACTTTTCTGATTTGCGATTTGCATAGAGCAGAGAGCAGTGATCGCTGATCACCGATCATCGATCGCCAATCGAACAAGCCATAAATCATTTTGTCGCCGAGGCTGACAAATTAAAATCAATCAGGCGACACGTGCTGACAGCGATAATGATTGAGGATTGATTGAAAGCGAGGCAAATGAGTTCTGGCTTGTGGTTTGCTTTTTAAGAGGGAGAAGGATATTGAATTCTGGGGAGATGGTAGTTAAAAGGAAATAATCTAAGTACCAATATCTCAAGTAAGAAACCCATATTTCCAGATTCCCGGGAGACGGGTTTTGTGAACGCCATCACCGCCGCTGGAGTGACCTACGCCGTGACCAAGGCCTGTACCATGGGCCAGCTGGTGGAGTGCTCCTGCGACAAGGCTCACATGCGGCGAAACGGCGGTCAGCCGCAGATGGTGACGGCAGCCACAGCAGAGGCGGCACTGGAAAGGCAGCAACAGGCTGCCATGCTAAGGCAGCAAGCGCCTCTGCAGGATCAAACTCCCGGCCAGCTGCAGCGGATGAATCACATCAACAACGGCAGCAGCATGACGGATATAACTCCGATGGACAATCGGGGCGGGCGGAGTCGAAGGCCCGGCGGGAGGAGGGGTCGCCGCAAGTTCTGGGACAACATCAAGTTCCCTGAAGGCCAGTGGGAGTGGGGCGGATGCAGCGACAACGTAAACTTTGGCCTTCGTCACTCAAGGGTTTTCCTAGATGCCAAGCAGAGGCAGCGGCGAAGCGATCTGGGAACGCTGGTCAAGTTGCATAATAACAATGCAGGGAGATTGGTGAGTTGCTTAAGTTTAGTTTAGCTTCATTTAGTTTTAGTTTTAAATTAAAAATACAAAAATCCCCTTAAATCCTCCGCCTCCTTTCAGGCCATTCGCGATGCCATGCGGCTGGAGTGCAAGTGCCACGGTCTGTCCGGCTCCTGCACGGTGAAGACCTGCTGGCTGAAGATGCCCCCATTCCGGGAAGTGGCAGGACGGCTGCGAGATCGGTACGACAGTGCCAGGAAGGTGACGCTGCGCAATGACGGGAACAGCTTTATGCCGGAGAGTCCGCACACGAGGCCGGCCAACAAGTACCAACTGGTCTTCGCCGACGAGTCACCCGACTTTTTGTGCGCCAACTCGAAGACGGGGGCATTGGGAACTCAGGGAAGGGAGTGCAATGTGACCAGTTTGGGATCGGATCGATGTGATCGACTGTGTTGCAATCGAGGACATACCCGAAGGATCGTGGAAGAGCAAACCAACTGCAAGTGCGTCTTCAAGTGGTGCTGCGAGGTGACCTGCGAAAAGTGCCTGGAGCATCGAGCGGTGAACACCTGTCTTTGAGAGGGCCAGCAAAGGCCAGATTATTTGTATTATTTCTTTTCGGATTAGTCAGGAATAGAATTTTGAAAGCTTTCCATTTCGCGTGATAGAAACACACACACACACACACACACACATACTTACAGAGGAAGTATTAACTAACAAGTGAACACTAGTATCTCTAATCTTTTAGCTAGTTGTAAATACGAATTAAAACTCACATTAAATCATACATATGCAGATCATGTAAGCCTTGTAAATAGTCGTAATAAAAATGAGAGAAAAACTAAAACTAAAACGGAGTAAAAGTTATTATTATTTTATGTTTTTGGTTCTTTACTCCTTCCCCTTGTCAGCCAATTAATTGCAAACAAATTGAATTTTAAGTAAGCAGATTGTCTGCGACCCAGCGTTATGCTAAACGGAAATGTATTTCAAATCGATTCGCCCATTGATTGAAATCTGCATAAATGATTAAACGTAAATGAATGAAGACAACAGACAGCAGAAACCAGTTACCAGTTACCAGTTTCATTCAGATGTATCTATCTATCTTTTTTCGGGCATAGTCATGCCATTCCGTTGACTTTCCCATAAATTAACACAATTTTATTGTTGAGATTCGAATCAATAGATATTTGCCTAAACAGCAAACAAAGGTTCGATGACAACGGACCAACCAACAAATGCAAAACGCATTTTGAGCAGAATGAAAATTGATTTGCCCACTGTGCATAAATTACAAAACAGATCGATCGAGCGCCATCTATCTCTGGCTGCATAAATTAAGAAATCAAATCGATGTCGCTAAATGCATGTAATTAAATGGATATTGTTATGTTTCCATTATGAACAACAGAAGCTCACGAATATGAATCAAATTCATTGGAATTTCAAATTGATCGGTGAAAAGTCACTGATTAATGGGCTGTTTGTGGGTGGTACTTTGAGGTTAAAACTAAAGTAGGTCGTTGATTTTTATCATAAATTATCTTTCAAACTCCTTAAATTTAACAAATAAATGAGTAATAAATCGTTATTTAAGTTCTCTGTAAGCCAAGAACTTAACTGATCTTAACAGCCAAGCAAGCCTAAGAAAAATCCAAAGACTTATCCAACATTAAGACCAAATTCCAATCCATTTGCCTACTTGGAGCTGATTGTGGGCCTCTTATTTGGTTTATTATTTTGGGGCTGCCGAGAAGACAAGCCCAGGCCGGCGATAAGATACTCCCGGCAGCAACAGCGGCAGCAGCTCTCTCTCTCTTGAAAAGCAACAACTAATTAACAATCGCATTCATTTTATTTATCGTACAAATGCAAACCGCTTGACTTCCAAAAAAAAACCAAAATAAAAGTAAAAAACAAAAGACGAAAACTGTATCTGCATGCATTTATAAAGCCAGCGATGTGGGATTGGGTTCCAGATTGGGATTGGGATTGGGCTTGGAATCTTCTTGGCTGCCGTTGCCTTGGCTTTGGTTCACTTGACTGAACAAAATGTACGCCAGCCGAGATATATATTTACCCTGGGATCCATCGCATCTCATCTTCTTCTTCTTCTTCTTCTCCTTCTTAGCTCTGCGTTGTTTTTCCAGATTCCAGTGGCTTTATCTTGGGCGCGTTAATGAGATTTGCTTGTATCTGAAGCCATTCGGCAGATGCGTATCAGTGGATTTCAATTAATTGTGGCGACGCTTATTAGTCATCCATCTAACAAACTAAACACGAGTATGGCTATGGCGCTACCTCAATCTACCTTCTCCTCCTTCACTTCTTTTCTCTAGAGTGCCATTGACCCCGCTCTGACCTTGGCTGTGGGTTTCTTTCTTCTTTTGGTATGTTAATAAAATTTCAGTTTAATGCTGTCCTTAAACGGAAGAAAATGTTGTCTTTTAAGGGGTTAACTATAAGTTGGTCTTAAGGATGTTAACTATTTTGGTAAGATATTCCCTTCATTAGTCTTTAGTTTGGTAACTTGTTTATGGCCAATGACCATGATAAGGTATAATTTGGGGTAAGTTAAGGTACTTTTGATCAACTAATAAGACAAATAACAACCTTTGATTGATATTCTTATATTAAACTACCATTATCTATAACATTCTTAACAGTTTGCTGCTGTAACCCACCACAATTTTCTCTCTCTGTAACCAAAAGCGTGAAAAGCGGTCAATTTCCTTTCAAGTGGCGCTTAAAATGGCGCCCAATATCAAACTGATATATAGGGAATATATAAATGCGGCTATATAGACTCCAACTAATGGCTTAATTCGGAGGTGTACATATCGATCTTCGGCGATCAAGCGGCAGGAACCATTTTAGCCAAATTGCAGTTCTTGGGCCAGCAGTTGCCGCAAAAGGAGAAGCAACAAAAACAACAACAACAGGGCGACGGGGCGCTACAACAATAAAGAAGAACAACTATTAAGACCGCTTGAACGCCTGTCCGGGATCCAAATAACAGCAACGGCAACAGCAAAAACTACAGAAACAAAACCTGAAACATGAAATTCCTGCGTAATTTGTAAGGAAAGGCGTGAAGAACACCAACGAAGGCAACACCTTAATTAATGTTATTAAAATGGAACGAACGACCGACTGGCCGATGGACCTGGGACCTGGGACCTAAAAACCTGGACCCTGGAACCTGCAGCCTGGAACCTGGAGAACCTGCAACCTGGACCTCAACCTGGCTCAGCCCAAGAAGGCCCAAAAGACAACCCAAAGAAGTGGCAAAGAAGAAGGCGAGCGTAAAAGAATGTGGCAAGAAAAAGAGAAGACAAAAGACGCAAAAAAACGCAAAAGGGTCGATCGTCCACAAAATCTTCTTCTTGGTTGATTCCTGACTTTGCCCCTGAAAGTGGCTAGGAATTGGGATCTGCTGGTCATGGAAAATGGGAAAGTGAATGATTTTTGGGGATATTTTATGAAAATTTTGCGTTTTAGTAGAAATGTTAGCTATCCCTTAACTATCTTAACTTAATGAAAGATTTAAAGAGAATATTAGTGAAAAATAATATTCAAAGAGTTATTTCTGATACAAGAGTTATGGACAAATGGACAATTCTTTCCATAAAGGTAAGCCTTACTTTATTTTACTAGTACAAGCTCCTTGGAACTTCCTAGTTCCCAGGCACAAAGAGAAAATATGGCCATATAGAGATCAGACACGCTCCATAAGCAAACCCGAAGACTTATCCACAGATTTCTTCACAAAATGGTCTTACACAGAGTAAGACCCGTGGACTGCTGGCCTGGGAACTTAGTGTTCTTAGACTTTAAAGCAGATTTATCACTGGACACTCTGGAGCGCTGACTACTTGACATATTCATTAAATTTGCCACATTGTTGCCGGCGAAAAGAAGCGGCAGACAAAGGAGATGATGCTCATCATTTTGACACCTTAATGTGGTAATTAGGGTTTTGCCCCCTCTTCCTTCGTTGCCGTCACCTTCACCATCACCGCCACCGCAGCCGCCAAAGGTCCTTAAAAGCCGATGATCGTGAGCAAATATTAACACAGATCGGATCGGCAAGATGGCAGATGGATGGGCAACGCCCTGGCCTGCTCTGGACCCTTAACGGTTTACGGCGAATTGGCTTAAATTATTTAAAGATTACAGCCTCGAAGGCAGGCAAAGGGCAGAGATGCGGAAAAGATCATCACCCCGGACGATCTGTCTGCGATCGTGAATCCTTTTTTCGGGTGTGAAGATTATGACACAGCAGAAATGCCAGGCGGTGGAACGAAAATCGCTGCCAGCAATTAATTTCAAATTTTTTTTTCTCTTCTCCCTGGACAGCAGGGCAGCTGGATCCCAGTTCCAAGTCCCCAGTCCCAAGGTGATATCCAAGGAAATTGCAGACAAATTAAGATAAATGAATTGTTTAATTGTTCCATGTGGCGCAGGATTTTGTGTGTGGCTCAGCGTTCTGCTAATTTGACTTGTAATGTGAAAAATGAGTGAAGGGTTAAGGTTTGAGATAAAGGTTTTAACGGGGAAATAAACGTTATAAGCCTCTGATATCTTGCGGTTTATGTTTTGGGATCAATAAACTATTGCTTTTTGGGAATTAATTAATGAATGAACTCAGAGGTCAAAGCTCTCTGTTGATTGGTAAATATGTGATTTTACAAATTTTAAGAAGGAGTTACCTTCAGTTTAACATTGATTAACACTAATCTAATGCTCACCCTAAGAAAGTGTATCTAAATTTGGACTAATTATTATTATTTTTCAAACCTCTCTTGTTGCAACAAATCGAAAGGTTACACAATGCTATTACTTCACCATTAACACCCGGGTCATGCAACTCAAACAGCCAAAGAATCATCAATCAAAGTCTTGATGTCTAAATAATGCAACGCCAAAGAAGAGCCTTTTGGCCAGCTTTTGTTGTGGGTTATTGTGTCCGGGTTCTTAGCTTTGGCCACAAAGGACTACCGCACTAATTAATACCAAACCGAAAGCCAGATCTCGATCCGTTCGTACCTTGGCTTGACTCTTGGTCTTAAGCCACACACGGCTCACGATCGCCATCTTCAACTCCATCGCCATCTCCGCCAGCTCCATCTTCATCTCCATCTAAGCTAAATAAAGTTATTAAGCCTTAAAGCCAAGAGGGAAATGTTGCAGTGCCAAAAAAAAAAAAAAAAAAAAAAAAAAAAAAATAAAGGAAAACAAAAAGAAGACCAGAAGAAAGACTGTGGCTGAGAAGCGAAAGGCCCAAAACACAGCATGTGTTAAAATTATATAGAGAGTGCGTGTGTGGACCGTACGAGTGGACCCCCCTAATGGCGACTGAACTCGTAGTGGATTCTCCTCCTGGCCATGGCCCCATCTCCGAGTTAATAAAAAACACATAATTGCGTATGTTTTCGGGGTCTCTCAGCGGAGTTCCGTGCCCGTATCCCAGCTCCTTCTCCTCCTTCTCCTCCTTCTCAGTGATTCCCCCAAAACCCCATCATCCCATCTTCCGATCAAGTGCGAAGTTCTGCGCAAACGCCAAGCGCCTGTGAAAATATGATTTTTGTTGCCATTTCGTGTTTTGCCACTTTGGAGGTCTTCATCATTTTTTCATCGTTGCTCTCGGTTATTGTTGTTGCTGTTTGGCTGTTGCTGTTGCTGTTGCTGTTGCTGCTGCTGCTGCATGTTGAATGTTGAATGTTGCTGCTTGCCAGTTGCCAGTTGCCGTGTTTGTGTTGATCTTGGTTTTTGTGTTTCCATAAAACTGACCCCATGGGCAGTGAAATTAAGTTGATTTTTAATGCAGTCATGGTGGGTAGTCAAGCCAGGTGGGTCTCTGCCTGTCTCTCCTTCTCTTTTTGCCTCAGTTCCTGTCTCTCTCTCTTTTGATTTACATCGATGCAATCCCAAAGTTATGCCCCGAAAAAAATGTTTGTTTTTGTTCATTTTGGGCAAAACATCATTGATCAAAGAAAGTATCATTAAATTTAAAGTTTTTTGGTATTATGTGAAGTTTTTATGTGGATTTTAAATCATGAATTATGTGGTTTTTAAGACACTATATATTTTTTATATAGGCTTTTATATCCTTACATCCTGGCAGTTACTTCTTTTACATTTATAATAATATTAATTACTGATATTTTCTTATATTTTAATTATTATATATATCCAAATATATAATATACATACATTTGCTTAAAGCACTCAACCTTAGTGCTACTGTAATTGTAGATGACTCTCTCTCTTCTCTCTCTTCTGTCGTCAAAAACCAACTGTTCTTTCTTTCGTTATCTTATTCTATCCTAGCCTAATTCCTACATGTATTGGTGACATTTGCTGGACGTGCGAACAGGACACACATAGTCTTCGCTAGCATGATCTTTATGCAAAAGTAAGGGAGAGGAATACACTGTGCTTACAACTTTGTGTGTATAGATAAATTAGAGTGACTGTTTGTTACACATGTTAGCTGGTGTGACCGCCTGCTACATAATAAACTTACATCACCAAGATTCCTTTTTTCAAGATAATTAAACAAAATCTTGTTTACAATCCCAGACTTACTCTTTAATCTAAGTAAGCCCCCAACGTTCGTTAATTTTACTGATCTGATATTATTATTCTTTTAGCATTTCCTCTTACCGCTGACTCAAAAACTAAACTTATACTTAAAACCTATAATAAAATTAATTACCCCGCCGTTGCCAATAACAACTAAACCCAAAATACTTCCGTCCGCCAATCTTTCCCAACTACAGCCCCCTCTGCCTGCTCCTCCGTTAAACTCCTGCCCACGTTTCCTTCGACGTCGCCATAATAAATTTCAACTTGTCTACACCTATTTTTACAAACATTTAAAAATTATTACACAGTCTTTTTCATTATGCCCGGGATGTGCGGACCCCATGATGCGGCCTGCCCATTGCCCGGGCCTGATGACCTTAAATTAAATGTGCAGCACATGAATTATGTAAGCTGTTTAATAAAGTGATTCCATTTGCATGCAAGAGCCCCGCACGCATGCGCAGCGGGCAGTCTCCCCAGTCCAGAATCCCGATCTCCGAGTGGAGCTCAACCTGGACCCCGACTTCAACAACTTACTCAGGGCACTGGGGGAAAAAGTATCTGTATATTAACTAAAACCTTTCCAAATCTAACAGCTGATAGCTAATTTAGGCATCTTATAAATTAATAAATTACTAAATTTAAAAGAAAATTTTTTACTTCTTTCTGACTAGTAGATACTAAAAGTACTGGTAAAGACACTTATTTAAAAACAACCTTTAATTTCTCACCGTGTAAACTGGACCCTGGAGCAGGGCGTTCGAAGATGGAACTGCAGGATGAGGAGCGAGCCTGGGGTTCGGGACTCGAGGCTGGAGTTGGGGCTCCGCTGAGCTGGACTTCGCGCAGCGCGCGCTGATTGTCGCTTAATAAAAATGGTTATTGTGTTTTACTTTTTTTTTTTTGCTTCTACTCCATGGTGGGAATCGTGGAGAAGGGGAATCCTGGAGAGCAGGGGTATCCAGTTGGGGCGGAGGAGCTCTGTAGATTGCCCAGTCGGCTATTTATGTGTGGCTTTTGTAAGAATTATTAATGTAAATCTTTCATAATTTTCATAAGCTGTGCGCGTGCTTGATACTTAAAAGAGGAATACGAAGAGGAAATGTATGATTAAGGGAATTACGAACAAATTATACCTATTAATATGTTAAATGATTGAATAGAACGCATGTAAGTTTTGTTATATTTAACAAAAGCAGCCAAATTATCATGTAAAGTTTATATATTCAGCCCACAAAAAATGTTCAGGCAGCTAGGACTTACGATCTTAACTTAAATTATAAGTCAAATCTATATTCCTCAAAGTGTAAGCTAAAAAATTATAATGAACTGAAGTCTTAACTTTACAGAATTATGTCAATATCAATAATTTTAACAATCCAAACACACGTTTTTTACCAGATATTACAGGGTATAAACATAACCCAAGTAATCCTTCGATTCCAACTTCATTTACGATGATTAACGATGCCATCTGGCAACGCTGTGTGGCATCCTGGGCCCCAAGCTTAAAGCTCTTCCCGGTGAATCCCCAAAAACACAGAAAGCTCGCAAAGCTCCGGCCCAAGTTCATTCCCATTTTGGCTCCACCCACACACAGGGCGTTCATTTTGTTGGAGGGAAGCACAGGCATGCGCAGTGCTAGCCAGGGGGTTGGATGCGGATTGGATGCACTCCGTTCGCCAGCCGGAAAACAAAATGAAGTTGCCAGGATGGCAGTGCAGCATGAAAATCGAAAGACTGGTCGAAATGACAGCAGCAAATCAAAGTCACAGCCACAGATGGCCAAATGTTTTTTTTTCGGTTTCTTACCCTCCCTGCTGACTCCAATGAGAATACATCTGCAAATTCCATTTGCCTCTTCGGGTCTTTATTTTTATTTTGGCCAACTGTTGCTGCAACTTGTTGGATGACGAATGCAGTCGTCGGTCGGTCAGCGCCACATCAACGTCGTCATAAGTCGAGGCAACAATGGAGTCTTTGGACGGCTGTCCAGTCTGCCAGAGGTGCCCCCCTATATCATCTCCATCCATCTCCATTCCATTCGCCCGGCACTTCTTCTGGTTGGTTGGCAGTCACTAAAGAGCCAAGATGGCCGCTGGAGCCAAAGAGCGGAGTGCCATGCACTTGAACTTTCATTTTGACGATGATGATGACCACAACGACGTCGACGTCGGCATTTCCATCAATGGGCGCTGGACAGTCCAGTCCAAGTCTGTCGAAACGCCTTGGTGGTAAAGAAGGGTTGCAGTAAAACTGGGAATGAGATTTGACATTGATTAATCTAAGTACTATTTATGAGATATTAAAGGTTTTGCTTACAATAATTAAAGTAGTGTAAAATATATCGGAGAATAGTAGTGATTTATAAACTTGAAGAGCCAGAAACGAGTTAATTTTAGCAAAAATATTTTTGTTATACAGAACTTATTCATCATCAACAAGAATCCAGAAACTAAAACCTTATCTTATCCCAATTACTTTTCCCAAATAAAACTTGCAAAATAATGTAATATTATCTTCCAATTTCCTTGCCAAAAACTTATATTACTTCGATCCATCCCTGGCCATTCGTCTACTACTGCCACCAGCTCGCTGCGGAGTTGTGTGCGTGCTGCGGTTTGTAAACCACTTGAAACAATTTTTAATTGTAATTTGCGCAAAGCTACGCCCTACCGCCTCTCCGCCCAACTCCACGTCGGCGTCGTGGTTGCTAAACTTGACATGACCGCGCACTGAGACAGGGGCGGGAAGAGCCCCAGATGGCCAGAGGGGAGGACAGACTTCGGAAGCTTCGCTTGCATAGTTGAGAGCCAAAACATTGCTGGGATGCCAGTCGCGGCTGCGACGAGATGCTGCCCGGAATTTTCATAGAAAGGCGCTCCCGGTATGCAGACGCGAGCTATACGAACTTTGTGAGTAACCCCCCTACCCTGAAAGGGGGTAAACTTCTTCCACCCCAAACCCCGGCGATCTCTTAACCCTTACAGCCCGATTTGTAGGTGGGCCCTGGGATATCGACTGTTTAAATTTTGGGACGACAACGCGCAACGTGCAATTAAAATTGAAAAATTTTCCCACACATCTGCAACCGAAAATTGTGAATGAGAGAGGGGGGCAGGGTCAGGGGCAGGGGCAAAAAGAGGAGTGAGGAAGGATGAGCAGGCCCTGCACTGATTTCTTTTTCATGTCCGGGGCAATGCAAGCCGAGTGTGTGCACTGATTGGAGGCCAGTGGAATTTTTCCCATACAAGCGACCAGAGACCCAGAGACCCGGCCCCAAAAACCCTTCCTACCTTGTGCCACATTGGCCTCAAGAATTCAGCGAGTTATGTTCGCAATGTCGCCCGATTTCGGACTGGCCAAGGAGGGGGATTGGCAGCCAGCCGTTGCAGAAGCTGCTCTCGAAATTACTTCGATTAATTTTCGCTTAATTTTTATTTTTATTTCTTACTTCACCGCACAGATATTTCTTCGACGCGAAAATTTGCGTCATTTTGTCAGATTTTTGTCAGGATTTATGAACGCGCCATCATCGTTTCGAGTTAATTAAAAATGGAAAAAAAATCAACCTCAATGGCGGCAGCAAAAACCAAAATAAAACCGAACCGAAAATTAACTAAATTATGGTGGCTCGTTTTTCGGTAACCCTGGGCTACGTCATTACGATGCATTTTTCTCGGATTTTTCCTTTTTAATGAGCGCTGAAATTGTTTTGAACTTTGGCGAGGGCACACCTTTAGCCAAAATATCCAATCAATGGAAAATCTCATTGCTGATTTTTCAGGGAGTGGCCTTATTAAAGGAGTCATAAAGCCAGCCATTAACTAAGTAGTACTGTGGTTGCCATGAAAAGAAAACATTCCAATTAGAGAATATATTAAAAATATCAAAAAAATTATAAGAAAACATTTGCTTGATAAAATAGCCTTTATGAATATCGGGAGAAAGCTTGTTTTAATATGCTGCAAAAATAAGAAAAATCTGGATAGCCCTTAAATGTTATGTCTTAAAAAATTAAAATTAGCGAAAATTTGTAGTATTTAAGCTTGAACTAATAAGACCAAATTCTGGTAAAATATATAGCAGGCGGTCACACTATTAGTCACCACTGACTTATCTATACACATGTAGGTGTAAGCACAATGTATCCCTCTCCCTTACTTTTGCATAAAGGTCATGCTAACGGACACTATGTGTGTCCTGTTCGCACGATCAGCCAATACAAATTAGACTAAGATGGGAATAAAGAACAGTTAGTTTGAGACCACAGAAGAGAACAGCACGACCATTAAGCCAACTGCAATATTTCTCCCAATATTATCCCTACCTTTTAAAGGAGTCATTGCCATAATCATAGTCCCAGTACTCAGTATCTTAATTGCGCAACCATGCCCACTCTCTAATTTGAATGTACTCATTAGAAATATTTTCCCTTAAACAAAAAAAAAAAAATTCAATAAAACAAGAAAGCCACCCCGTTGCTGGCCGTGGTATATCCCATCAACACTTGCCCTGGCCCAAATAATACTCCTGTTAATATCTGTGAAATTGATCTGATTGTAATTTTAGCCTGATGCTAGCCCTAACCCTTCGACGTCTGAGCAATGAACCCCAACCCCTTTCTTGTTCCTGTGGAATCCCTTACAGTTCACTGAGCACCGAGAAAAACAATGATTCTACCCTCTGGCCCTCAGCTGTCTGAGTCTGGTTGGTTAATCCTTTTGGTAATTTATGCGCCCTCATCCCAAAAAGAGAGAAGCTGCCACTTACCGAACTAATCATCAGGCTGATTCTGATTCCGATTCCAAATCCAACTCCTGCCCTTGCTTTTGCTCCTGGTCACGTCACGTGTCCTGCTCATTGCCAACATTGTTCCTGTTGTCGTCGTGGTTGTATTGTTTATTGTGACAATTCTTGTCAGCGGTCCAAGCAAATGTCAACGGCACATTGATGGATGTTCCTCTCCTCCGGCAGAAATGGCACAGCCGAAGGCAGTTCGAGCCACCGCCAGGTGATGGTGATTCATGGCAATTGTATGCGGTAGATGAGATGGTCAAATGCCCGTTGTTTGTCTCTGGTTTTTTATTTATTTATTTTTTTTTCTTTTTTGTGGTTTTTTTTGCGGTTTGAGAGTGCCTGCAAAATGGACGGAAAGTGGCCGGGGAGCTTGGCTGAATAAGAGATGCAGTGCTCGAAGCTGTTAACGGATAATTTTTAATGAGCTTCAGCATTAACATTGTGTCCAAGTAGACGGAATGGAATTTCCATTCAAGAGTCAGCAAGAGTTGCTGAAGAAAACCGTTTAAGTCGTAAGTAAGAGGTAAAGAGGTTGTAAGGGGTAAATTATATAAAATTCAGATTTGCCATAAAACAAAGTCAAAGAATTTCCAATATATTTATTTATAGTTTATGGCAATTTTCCTTTTCAGACAATTTCTAGAATAGCGTAAATAAAAATGTTGCTGTAAATATATAAGCCTTATACATAATATGATGATGATTACATCCCAGATAAATGCCTTAACAAAAAGATCCATTTCTTAAAGGCGGTCACACTATCACGTGTAATAAACAGTAACACTAACTTATCCATACAAACTTATGTACAAGCACAATGTATTCCTTTCCCTTTCTTTTTCATAAGGATCACGCCTACGAACACTATGTGTGCCGTGTTCGAACAATCAGCAAATGTCACCAATACATGTAGAAATTAGGCAAGGATAGAATAGGATAAAGGAAGAAAAAACAGTTAGTTTTGGAATACAGAATAAGATAAAGGAAAAAAAACACTCTTCCACAGAAGAGAACAGCACAGGTTAAGTTCAGAAGGCACTAAACCGATTTCGGTAAATCAAAAAAAAAAAATAAAAAATACGACGCCAACGTTTATAACCTTAAAATTTAAACATATTTATTAATACTACTTTAAAGTAATAGAAGATTGTATTGATCAAAATTTTTAACATTATTTTCATTTAAGACAAAGATAAAATTTTAATTTTTAAAGATGCCATAAAAAGTCTACTATAAAATGTCATGTTAAACGCAAACAGAAAGAACACATCTCTTAATAAACTTGATGTTTTGATTTATAAAACCAACAAAAGCCATCTCAATGATAGCCATCAAACGATAATTTACCCAATTTGGTAGTGAAGCTTTCCCGCAATTGGCATTATTAACTACAATTTGACAGGCCATTCATGATCGTCAAGATCAAACAATAGCATTATGATTAATGGCCTTTCTAAGATTTCTGCCTGATCAATCCTTAATTGCTCATGAACTTTCCTCTACGTTTTTCTTTAAACAGAACATATTGCATTCAGAAAACAGCTGGCAACAAGTGTGCCTTCAGCTCGCTGGGAAATCCCTTTGAAGTGTAACAAGTAGCGAGTGAAAAGTCAAAGAGGGTTAAGTTCACATGCACACAGGGACCAAATGAAAATAAAAGAAAAGCCGCCCGCCAAAACGACCCATATTCTATGTCCCTGTCCCCCCAACAGACCCCCCATGCCCAAACAACTTAACCCCTTGAACTAACTAAGGAAGCAGACGTGAATCAATTGCCTCGGCCTTTGTTTTTCGCCGCCTCAAGTATATAAATTAGCATATTTCAAAGGCAAACAACAGCAACAACAAAAGAACGAAATTGCAATAATTGGAGTCCTTGACAGGACAACAATGAGAGGGGGGGGGGTGGCGACACTGCACCAGTTTCACTTTTGTTGTTAACCCTTTGATGTTCAGCAGAAGTGGCACTCGGTCGTGTGTCCTTGCCACAGCAACAAAAACCCAAGGATGCTGCTTAATCAGTCTTTAAAGGCCAGACAGCCAGTCAGGTGTCAAGTAGCCAGCAGCCAGGGGTTAAGACTTAAATTGATTAAGTGTGATAGAAAGTTAGCTGAACTAGGGGAATTTCCATTACTTGCATCTTAATTTAAAGGGTATTTTCATATTCTATTATAATATTATTATAAATAATACCTCTTACAATGTGTTAATTGGACCGCAAATCGAGGCTAACAAAGACATTCTCTCGCATGGGATAAATGCAACCAGAATGAGCAGCCCTGCCTCAATATGTCCTGTATGGCTGTTGGTGTTTTTGCATCCTTTGATGTATTTGTACTTTCGCCAGCCAGTCGCTGAGTCGCCGGAATCACCGGAATTCACCCTCCGTACGGAAAGGCACGCGCACATTCCACATCCACCTCCCAACGAAAGTCCCGCACTCTAGGGGGGGGATCCGTAATTCCCAGGATAACACGCACAGGACAACGAGGACGAGGACGAGCACAACGAAAACAACCGACGATGCTGATGTTGATGGCGATAACAACGAAGCCAGCCTCCGTTTCAAATATTTCAATTTTAATTTGCATTTAGAGGCCGGCGAGCTCGGCTCTCGTCTCATAGTGGCGCGAATCGCTTTGCTGGCAGGACGTTCGTGTCCTGTGTCTTCCGTGCGACAAATCATAGCCTACCAAATCAAAATTCAAATTAGTTCAAGTTCTTAACAAAGTGTTTACAAATTAATATTTATAACTCAATTCAAACTTGCAAAATAATTCGTTAGTGTGAGACCTAATTAATAATTTTTAATAAAGTAAAAGAAGCTTTGATTAAGAACTTTTGTATAACAAAGAGAGAACTGTCCGCAAAACATTTAAGTTACGAAAGCTTAATAAAATTTAAACTATAATATATAATCTTAATCAATTTTTTATTAAATATTCTATAAATCTCAAACTGAAATTTAATATGTGCAAAAGTTGATTAAAAATGAAATTAAATAAATTTTATCTTGATATAAAATGGTTGGTCCAAGCCCATAATGCCCATAAGCTTCTGATCAATTTAAACAATATATAATACGAATTCCATCACTTTCTATTTTTGTTGAACAAAAGCTGTTAAGTTATCCAACCAATAAACTTAATATTTTATTTAAACCTAAAAAAAGTCGTCGATTTCACTTGTTTTGGTTAAAAAAAAAAACTGGCTTACATTTTCCACACATTAAAACTAAATAACTAGCTAAAGAAAAGTTGATTGAAGAAAAACATTAAAAACAAATAAATTGTTTAACGAGACCAAAAATATTTTTAAAGGATTTTCGGCGTTTACAAACAAAACATTTTAATAAATTTGTATTTAGCTTTTTGGTATTAAAAAAGACAGTAATAAAATTTATTGTATGAACCAATTTTATTGACTTTTTTGGCATAAAAAAAGACTTAAATAACGGCTATTTTTATTATCAAAATATATATAACTTTTCTGCATAAAAAACAAAAGACTTTGATAAAATTATATAAAACTTTTTGTGCTTATAAAGCAAAAACTGTAATCAAATGAAATCTATAAAATAATCCCTCAATCAATTTAGATTCCAAACCTCCATAAACAAAAAGTAACACGAAAACAAACCCCTTCTTATGCTAATCAATTAGTATACAAATTAACTTTGAAACTTAACAAATAAAAACATCAAATGAAATCTAAAACATAATCGCCATTCTTAGTCCGATTGCCACACACCGAGTCATAACCTTCCTGGCTCGAAAAACCCGCAAATCGAAGCAGGAAAACCACCCAGAAACAGAAGCAAAGAGCGGAAAAGGAGGAAAGACCTCAGCTTAACTACAAGAATCCAAAACTTGTATTACAGACCAATCGGACAAGCCCGGTCTCCTCTTGGTTCCAAGCCAAAAACCGATTGTAAATGGCAAAAAAAAAAAAAATGAAAATAAAAAATAACGAATGTAAAGACAAACATTACGAAGTTAACGATTTTCGCCAGCCAGCCAGTAGCCAAGGAGTTGAGCTCAAAGTTGAAAGCCAGAGCAGATCGTCGAGTGGCCGGTCTTTGGCCTATGGTTTCGAGTGAAAAATTAAATTAAAAGTGAAGAAAAAATCACAAAGGGAAAACCACTGTAATATTGGTTAGAGATTTCTATTGGATATGCAAATAAAAAATAAAATAAGAAATTATTGTCTTAAAAGTGATTATTAAAAGTTTATAAAACTCTTACTAGCGAATGGCAACTCTACAACAACAAATTTTATAAAAATGAAAAACTTTTAAGACTAAAATCAATCTGGCTAAATATTAAAAAAACATAACATAACATACTAAAAACATTTCTACCAATGAATGTAAAAATATCAGCATTAAAATTAATATCAAAAACAACGTAAAAGAAACTAGAAAAGTGCAAAAACTCTTTCCCATTTAAGTTCTTTCTTTCTTTTAATTTTACAAGATTTGTATTTTCTGTTCCCCTTTAGAAGTTCTTATTTAAATAATAACTAAACAAACATCGAAAAATGTGAATTAGTAAAAGACTTACCCAAAAATAAAACCAACTAAAAGTTAACAACAAAAATGTGAAGGGCCAAAGGAAACGAGTTTCTACCTTTTCAAATGAGCTCTACAAAATGTTTCCTGCTGCTTGGCCCCTGCAAACGAGTTCGAAAGCCGCTGCAACGACCAACAGCCCAGTGCCCAGTGATAAATTGATTAACGAAAATGCTAAGCAATTAAACATTTGGCCACAATTGTATGAAAATTTATGCAAATCAAAGCCGAGCGATGACTGCGTGGCGGCGAGCAACATCAAAAGGCCACGAGCAGCAGCAGCCGCAGCAGCAGCAACAAGAAGCAGGAAGCAGCACTGGCAACAACCTGGTTGCCACACCGGCAACATCGCGCCATTGCAATTTGCATTTAATTGTTGTGATTATCTTGGCCTGCTGCACACGCTGGTAAGTCTATCCTAAGACCGAATCCATCGCCATTCACGAGCATGTAAAGCAAAACTCGGCTCTGTAAAATGCCTGTCAACAAATTAACTTCCAGCCGGGCTCATTACCTCGTTTTATATGGCGGCCTGTTGGCGGGTTAATTAATTAAACGACCAGCAACAACAACACTGCTGTTGCAGCAACAACAGATTAATCAATCGCCGGAGTGAGCCGCAGAAACACCTGTCAGCCGAAGGTGTTGGCATAATTAATATTGATCTAGTGATAGCCCAGGGAAATTAAGCCAACCTAATTGTGCCCGATTAACATGAGATTATTGATGCGGTGGGAATTACACACGGTGGGAAGCTGGCTATTTTCACCTTCTTGAGGGGTTTTGGTTAGGGAACATGTACATCGGAAATATGTTAATTGTAAGGTAAATAGGGCATGGAATGGGGTAAATTTAACTTAAAGAAATCCAAAGAGACCACGATAAAACATAGGAGAAGAAGGATATCTTCAAGTATTCACAATATTATTTACTAACCAAAAATAACAAAATAAATTATACTTTTACTATTTTTGCGTCAGACTAAAATGAGCTTTTGGTACGTGTTTCTGTTTTATTTCAAATATTAATTGCTTTTTGTACAAGCTTTAAAAGACAACATTAAAGTACATCATTATTTATTTTTATTTCTTTATTTTATTTGCTTGGGAAAAAATAAAACTTCTTGTTTCGTTTGTTAAATAAAATTAAATGTAATAATAATTTATTAAATAAATACTATTAAAATACTATTTCAGTATATTCACATTTGGTTACAATTATCGAAACTAACATTTTTCTTGGTATAAGATCTTATCGATTAATAGTAAAAAAGCTAATATGATATCGATAACGTCACCTTCTAACGTAACGTAATGTTTTCAATCTTTCGTAATTAACTTACACTTTACCTTTATAAATATAAATGTTATGTAAGTTTTGTGAACATTTTGTATTTTATGATAATGGTAGAATATAAGACTATATGCTGAAAAAAAATAATAAAAATAATTCCATTCTATTAACTAAGTAATGGTCTAAATAAAACTCCTTAACTTGTCATTTAAATATATCATTAAGTTGGTAACGTAAGGAACAATTTTTCGAATTCGACTACATCTCTATAAATGTGGACCACCATGGTAATTTTCATTGTTCTTAGTAAGAAATAATATATAATGGTAGTTAAAACTGTCGAAATTAAGGCAAGGTATTAGGAATATATGTAATGGAAAAATATATACAAATACAGAAACTATAGCTCACAACAATCACCTGTTTCCTAGTTACTTCTTTCAAATTATTATTTTTCTGCTTCAAAAACATTTATATTAAAATATCTATGAAATGATTTAGTTAATCCAACAAAACTATTTCGCGGCCATGCTAACAAAAATGGCAACTTACATGTTAGACCCAGCCAAACAACGAGCGCCATTTTAGAAGGCTTGTGCAACTTGTGGCAAATAAAATTGCCATCGGCTCCCGTGCCCGCCTCCTACTAGCAGTGGATGATTGGAGTTTGGATTGCAGTCTGTCGCTGGATCGGGATTGGAATCGGTATTGCAGTGCCCTCCAATGTTCCCAGTTACCGAACGAACCACGGGGGCCTACACACAATCGAGCTGATTCCAATTGCAGGGTGGTCCCCGGTACTCAAGTTTTATAATGCGCCTGGGTCGCTTGTCAATCCGAGTCTTCTGGCCAGGCTCTCGATTTTCCATGTGCGCAGTGAGGCGGAGCTGGTAACATGGTGCTTGGAGCAGGGATCAGGGGGCAGGGACCAGGGAGCTGGCTTGGATGGATGCTGGATACAAGTACACTGGCTGTTGGTTGCATTACTTTGCCTTGCCCGACTGGTTGCCTCGCCTAGTAGTTGCAGCTTGTTAATCTCGTTACTCTCGTTGTTGTCATACACTTTCAGGGGGTACTTTTCTTTGAACTAAGTAAAGGATATCAAATATTGAAAAATTACTTTTATATATGATACTTTTTAATCTAACATAATTTAAGGGTTTTAAGAAGCAAAATATAGATAGAAAATGTCATATGTTGATGAATTTCTGGATTTGTTCTTGTTAAGCTATAATTTTCAGCCCTATGAAAACTTGATATACTATTTATAATAAGTTTACAAATTGACTTCATCATTGCAGATCAACTTTCCAATTCATATCTAAATGACAAAAGTACATTTATTCATACTTTCCAAAAATCATAAATCTTAGATGATATTTATATAGCAAACTATAACAATCAGTGCGTAAGGGTGTTGCAGTCTTCGAGTGCCACATAAAAATGCAACCTTTTCTTGTTCCTTGGGGTTGTCAACATACTTTTTTGCCCTGCTTGTTGAGACTGCAGCAGTGCAGCAGAGCTGCAATGCAGCGGCGATGTTGCAACTGAAGTGCAGCTTGCAATTCGCTGGCGTTGTTGTTGCTCTTCTCGGCGCTTCCTTCGTCATCCTTATAGGTAGTTGCAACGTCATAATTGCAACGCATAATGAGGCACTGCCACAGCCACAGAGCCATGGTGCGCCACAATTTCGCTTGTTTGAAATGCAAATGAATTGTCGAAGTGCCACGCCTCCGGGTCGCCAGTTCTGCAGTTTGCAGCTTAATTGGGTGCACACACACCCACCAGACACCTGGGCTCACAGGTGAGCCAGCACTGCAGCAGATTTCACACGTTCAAGGGTTCTTCAGGTGCTTTTTTCTCGCATCACCACCTCCAACTTGATGTGAAATTATTTATGAGCCAACAGCTGCTGATTTTTGCTTCCGCCAGGCAGCATAATAATATTTTACGCAAATCAATGGTTCTTATTCTTTAGCTATTTTTTTTTAAGATTAAAGTCTGATATTTCTTTCAATAAAAAATCCTACTAATTTAAAGACAATACCAAAAAACACAAACAAAGGGGAAAACTTATTCAGAAAAATTTTTATAAAAATTTAAATTTTATAAGCTTTTTGATGCGGATAAAATAACGTTATTCTTAGCCAAATTACACAGCATTTTCAGAAACTACTAAACAACATATATAACAGGCGGTCACACTCGCTAACATGTGTAACAAACAGTCACACTAACTTATCCATACAAACTTAGTTGTAAGCACAATGTATTCCCCTCCCTTACTTTTGCATACTAGCGAACACTATGTGTGTCCTGTTCGCTCGATCGGCAAATGTCACCAATACATGTAGGAATTTGGATAGGATAGAATAAGATAAAGGAAGAAAGAACAGTTAGTTTGGGAACACAGAGGAGAACGGCATGTTCATAAAGATGCCTACACATATTCAAAATATTGACACCAAGCTTTGTTCCTTAAGGCCTTCCTTTTATACCTAATTTTAAATTAAACTAAGAATGCTTAACTATTTTAATTCTATTTGATTAAATTTTCAATAGAGTTTTAATAATTTTATCAAATGATACCTAAAAAATGGAAAGCTTTTTAATGCAACCTATTTTGATGCAACCTCTAAAATATCAAGAATATGCGATACCGTATTTAATTACCTAAAAAATCTCTTCATGTATGGAAATGAAATATTTTTATGCCGGATCACCCTGTACATGGACGGATTGGATCAAAGACATTCCTAGCTGTGGCTGTGGTCGCCCGAATTCAAGCCTCCCCTCCCTCCCTCCAAAGTAGAAAACAAACTGTTCAGGAATGTCTCCACCGAAGTTATCTGCCCCAACTGAAATGCTTCAATCTCCGGCTATCCGTCTGTATCTAACTCTGTGTGGGAAACATTGTTTGGCCTAAACTGGCCTGCCTGGCTTTAGCTTAGCCTGCTAGCTGAATAACAAAGATTGTCTATATGTATATAGAGAGAGGTCGCTGGAGAGCAGTAGAAATCCTTGATTTATGCATGGGCTACCGTTTGACAGGCCAGACACAAAATATAAGAAATATATAAAAAAAAAAGTATAAATAAAAAAAAACAGGCGAAAAAGTCTGGCTGTGGCGGCGCCTATTAAAGCCTCAAACTTTTTATGGCATTTCAATAGAACTCGCGAATGGAATCATCGAGCGTGAGAAAGGACTGCAGCAACTTGGTTATGAAAATCGAAATGAAATTTAGACCTGGCCAGTTGCCGGCTTTTATCTTGGCCACAACACTCTCCACGCCTGATAAGCAAACGTCTTGGCTCTGTTTCGAAGGAACAGCGATCGATAAATTTTATAAGCGAATCAATTGCATTGCTATCGCATCGCGTGAAATACGCAAACGAGGAATCTGGGAACTGAACTGGCTTGAGAAGCATGACTCAGACCCCTGA
Source organism: Drosophila eugracilis (assembly GCF_018153835.1). NCBI lineage: Eukaryota > Metazoa > Arthropoda > Insecta > Diptera > Drosophilidae > Drosophila > Drosophila eugracilis. Next base: position 29,497 of record NW_024573793.1, on the reverse strand, counting down.
AACCGGCAAATCGGGCACTTTTATTGTGCAGAGAAAATAAAATTCAAGATTTTATATATCTAAATTTAAGTCAAAATCTGTAACTTAACTTCCTTTTAAACACATTTAATCTGAAACAAATCCATCTTTAACCTTTTTAAGGCTTAAAGTTTAATCCGTAAACAATTTAGTTTTCTCTCAGTGCACTGCTCTTTCTCTCTTTACGTTCGCTTATCAGTTTTATTGAAGTCGGCAAATGGCATCGGCAATGGTAACTAAAAGCCATATGCTTTATAAAGCTGTTAACAAAATGTGCATCAGTTTAAATTCTTTATCTGGCAAGATGTCTGGGCCGCATTGCAAATTCACATTCGTATCGCAGAAACGTCAGCCAATTAAAATGCATTTTGCCCAAGAAGTTGTTCAGCTTATTTTATCCTCTTTTTTTCCTCACTGCCTTTGAGATTTCCTTTACTCGTTTTTTTTTTTGTTTTTCAAATTAAGATTAGTTCTGAAATGGCAATTTGTGCTAGTTGGAAGGTAGTAAAAAGTTACTTAATCGATAGCTAGTTATGGCTTCTAAGTCGTATAACTTCATTGATTATAAACTACTTCAAGGTAATGATTAGTTGAGAAATGAGTTAAGTCAGTTAAATTTAGGTAAATATTGAAATAATAAAATAACAACAGATTAGATTAACCAAGAAATTCCTAAGACTTACCTTCCTTTAATCCTCTCTGCCTTAATTTGATATGCAAATTCAGCATTTAGAGCTACAAATTTCTTAAATTATTTGAACCTGCTGTGCGGATCTGGCCATCTGTTGATCTGGCGATCTGCTAACTAAATCAGCGACTGCAGTTACGTTGCGAGTTGCGAGTGGCATACAAATGAGGCGCAATGCCTCGATGAGGATCTCTAAATCTTTGCTCTTTGCAACAAAGAGAGACGTGTGTGAAAATGGCACGTTTATACATTTGAGGCATTTTTGTGTTCGTTTTTCCCTACACGCGACGTGCCACAATTAACCCCGCGCCAGTGAAGAAGAAGCAACCGCAGAAGATTGAGTCTGGGCATTAAGAAAATATATATTTACCAACGATTTTAAGCTGCAGACGCCAGACGCTCACATCACGTATACGCCCGGTATTCCTTGCTGCGTGTCGTAGATCAACGCGATTTCAACGCGATTCCAAAGCGATGCAAGTCGCGATGTGGCAACAACACATCAGCTGAAGTTAGACCTATGGCTAAACTCAGATGAAGTTGTTCAACGTCAACTGGCACTCACTCACATACTGCACAAGGGGAAAAAAGCGAAAAAAAAAAAACAAAACTCGTATCTGGTATCTCTGACCAAAGATCTGAACACCTCGGCCCGGCTTAACTTAACTTAGCTGACCTTGAATGCCATGGCTCGATCTTAAATGGGTTCAGTCGGTAGTGGATTTGTTAACCCCTTTTCATAAAATAGGGGCTATGATTGGCTAACAAAATAGAATGAAATTTCATTTACTTTTACATCGATTTAAGTATGGAGGTTCTCTTACTCCCTTTTATTATTTAGAAACAAATTTAGTAGGGTTAAGAATCTCTTGATCTAGTTAAGCACAGTTTTTTTTTTTTGGCTGCTGCAGAGCTGCGTGATTCATCGCCCAAACATTTGACAACACGATTTATGACAAACTTGGTAACAAAAATTATATTTAGCTACTGTCTCGAACCGCAGCTCGATTAAATCTCAGCTGAAATAAAAGCAAATTTAATTTCACATCTAGAGAAACGAAAACAAAATGAAATTTAATTAGTTTAGTCTTGTTTTTGTTTTTTTTTTTCGGGGTTTCTTCTGCGGTTTTGTGCCAGCCACTCAAGGTTAATTACGGTCTTCGAATTGTTGGGTTCACTTTTTCGGGCCATTTATTGCCAACTGCGGTTGCTAGCTGTAATCAAATTTTAATTGGATTTAAAATTCTGAGAGCAAAGTCATCTAAGCTATGGCCCAAAAATGTTCCCATCGTTTATGTGAATATTTTCTTAAGATTTTTTGATTAATTTTGTATTCAAATTTCTTTTAGGCTCTATGGCTTGCCGGATGGCCGCGCCACCTGCCGTTCAGTGCCTGGACTAACCAAGGATCAGGTGGAGCTCTGCTACAAGGCCAGTGATGTGACGGCGGCCGCTCTGGAAGGACTCGACATGGCCATTCGTGAATGCCAAATTCAGGTGCAAACTTGAATATTTAAAATATTATTTTATATATTTGCCAAATGTCAAAAAGTAGTATTTATTTACAGGTTTAAATTCTTTTTGTTTGATAAATATTCTTCATTATCTTAATTATTACAAAAATTAATGGTGAAAGTCTATCTAGTTTAATGCCACAATTTCCCTATATCTAAATGAACTCCTTAGTAGTTGAATACCATTAAAATTCCCCCACTTTGCCCTGCATTCTCCCCAACAGTTTCAATGGCATCGATGGAACTGTTCGTCGCTGAGCACAAAGAGCCGCAATCCGCATGCCTCCAGTTTGCTAAAGAAAGGTGAGTTGCTCGAGAGAGTTTCCCAGGTTCAGGTTGCCAACGGAGGTTGTCGAGGTAGCCGTGGCCCAAAGCCATTAAGCTGACACTAAAATGTGCAGTAAGCGTGGCTCAGCTTTCACGCAAACAAAATCGCTTTATGACCAGGCTAAAGTCCGCCAACGAAAGTCCGCCAACTGTCAACGAGTTTTGCGGTTCGGAAAAGCTAGGGCAGGGGGTTTGGTTGGCAGAGGGGCAAAGGGGGAAGGGGTCTGCAAACATTGCCGGCCCACACGCAAACCGCTAGGAAAAGAGTCTAATTAAAATTGCCCATAGCGGAGACGTTTGGTCAAGCAGACAATGTCCGAAGCTATTAACCGTCGCATTATTAGACACGACATGGCAGAAAAGCCACAGCAGCAACACAATCCCAGCTTCTAATGCTCCCACACAGGAAATAATTTTCGAGGAACTTAAAACTTTATAAACTGTTAGTAATAATATACCAAAAATGAAAAGTTTGTTCCATTAAATCGATCGAAAGAAGGGGATAGAAATTAAATTTTTAGTCGTTTTAACATTATTTTTTTGTGGTTCAATTTTTAAATCGAATATAATCTATATTCCTCTATATCTTCTATATATCAAATGAACTTAAAATTAAAAGTTTACAATTTGAAATCACAAACATTTTCTTCCTATGCACTCGCCTCACCCGGACTAGATCAAATTTCGTTGTGGCCGAGTAAGAGTGTTGAGTGGACCTTGTTCTGAGGAGGACTGGGACCCACCGTTTTGTCACAGATCGGTGCATCGCATCGCGAAAACGGCGGCTATGCGAACTTTGACTTTGATATCTTAATCTGTCCGGGGGGCATTGTGTTACCCAATCCCCCCTCTGTTTGGAAACCCACGCGGCGTGTGCCTTATGACGGATAGATCACACACACTCTCTCTCTATGAGGCCCATCTAAATACAACAAAGAGGAGCCGCATTCTAAGCCCCTTTTGTTGGACGGGCCAACAAGTAGCGGTAACTCTGATCACAGGCGCCGATCTACGCTTTTCTCTGCAAAACCTGGCAAGCTTCTTATTTTCCCGTTGACTACTGTTATGAGTCATGATATCATCGGGTTGGGGTGGGTGTTAGTAGAAGGGATTTCTTATTAACAGAAAGATCAGGAACTGTTGGGGTACATATCAGTGATTTCTTCCAAATTCATCTTTGTCTCCGTTACAAAAACCTTAAAAAGCGGAAGAATTTTATATAAAATGGAATTCTATTTATGATTTCCAATAGAAAGAAGATCAGCTTGAGGGAAATTCGTTCCACTACTGCCTCTATGTTCCATATTTTTGATTTGTAAGATAGAAGATCTTAGATAAACAGCCTTGAAATGAATGTAAGAAGTCAGATTTTCATGCTACTATTTCATCTATACTTAAGTCTCTGAAATAATTAACAAATTTTGTACATAAAATCTGTTTGCCTTCATTGGAAGCTTAGTGTCTATATTTAAATCAAAAACATCTTCAACTTAAAACCCCACCCATTAAAAATGTAAACGCAATTCAAAGAAATAAATCCAAACTCAATTACCCACTAATTTGGCCAGACACTTAAGCCATCCTATGGGAAAAGGCTCACTTCTTTAACCAGAATGCTTCATTAGTTAAATTATGCATCATACGATTGCTGTAAAAATGCCAAAAAAAGGGGGAAAGGGGGCAAGGAAGGCCAAGCTAAAGGAAACACAATGGAAATGGGCAAAATGGCGGCACTGCATCCAGATGCAAACGATATATGGCCGGGAGATGTTCGGGAGATTTCTCACAAATTTCAATGCGACAGGCGACAACAGCACAGCACAGCAGCGGCCACAGAAGCTAAAAGGGAAAGGCCCAGGGGCTTAAGGCTTTAGACTTAAGGCCTCATCTCGTTTTCGTCGTCTTTCGTGCGGCGTAATTTATTTGCATTCATCGTATAAATTATATTGTAAGCAAACCACTTCATTCAATTTCAATTTAAAAAATTGTTATCTCCGTTGACGGATGCTGCCGCATCCACTGACAACGAACAGCCGAGACAAACGAATGCTTTTTGGAGAGGAGCAGACAGGACAGGACAGGACAGTCCTGGGAATGGATATGGGATATATGGGATATGGGATTTGGCTATGGAATTGATGTGGCTGTGTGGATTTAGTGGACACGGTCAGAGTCCCAACATTGTCATTGTCATTCCACTGATGTGATTATCAGCATCGTTCTCGTTTCCTAATCGAACTAAATTTGTGGAACTGAAAACGGTTATCTCTTGGGATTAAATATTATATATCTGATATTAGTATAGAAAAGTGTTATATTTCTTAAATTTACTTTATTTTAATAAGTAATTTTAACCTGCCATCATTTTAATTAACTTTTATTAAGAGAGAAATCCATTTAAGACCTGATTTCTTAAAGGATTCCTTGAGTTCAGAATTATGAAGCTGGCAAAAGCAAAAGTTAATAATAAGCTTAGCCTTTTTTTGATATTGTTTATTAAAGATATCATTACCTTTATTTTTGAATATATTTTTAGTTCCAAAACATTTCCGTTGTTCTTTTAAGAACTAAGGGGATCTGAGATGAAATAATTCCATTACAGCACATTTTGTGCATATTATTTGCATTCGGGGGCATGGCAGTGGTTCGAGGCAAATGCCAAGCCGGCGGGTTAAAGTTAACAACATTGCCGAAAAGACAATGCCGAGCCATAAATCTCCAAATGCATGCCACACCAGCAGCAGCAGCAGCGGCAGCAGCACTTCCAAGTAACTCTCAACTAGCCTTCAGCCAATATGGTAAACCCAAGCTTATGTCACTGACATGTCTGAGGATCGTCCGTCTGTCCAGCAGTCCGCTGTCCACTGTCCACTGTCCACTGTCCACTGTCCGTTTGTCAACCCGGTCCGTTCGTGCGTCCATTAAATAAGGAAGGAACTGCACATAACGAGAGTCAATATTGACAGGCCAACAGCAACGCGTGCAACGATCGCGGCCAGCGAAGACGACTTATAAGGGCAGAAAGGCAGCCACAAAGTCAGGGATCGATTCGATGGACGGACATTGGACAGTGGACATCGAACAGTGGACAGTGGACAGTGGACGACATGGGGACCTCAAGATACGGGGGCCAACCAACGATGGGGCGACCAAGTGAAACGAAACAAATCAAGTCGCCCGGTCGGCGAGTCGCACAATGACTGACAATCGAAACGGCGCACGGACAGGTCAACTATTTTGCATACATCTACTATAACTTATGGAACTCGTCGGCCGTCGATCGTCGTTGATCGTTGATCGTCGCAAAGTCGTCGTTGCAGATCGCTGATCTTGGATTGGGTTGCTGGTACGGCTGCTGCTGCTGCTACCATGCATTATTGTCAATCAAGTGGAGCAGAGGGCAGTGGATGGGGCATGGCTCTACTAAAGGTTGCAGCAAAAAAGTAGTAAAAGGATTACCTACACTTGAAAATAGGGCTTTCTTAATCACTTTCTTTAACTTAACTTATATTCCTTCATTATGATTTAAGATTTAGGATTTAGTATTTTTACAGATTTAAGCTTGGAATAAATGTAAATTTATGTAAGACATTATCTAAGGTAAAGTACTTCTTTGTAAGTTTTTTTATGAAATATTTTATTTTTTAGTGTGTGATTTAAGATCGACCTTTGTCAGAGGACCTATCTCTTGGCTCTCTCTCTCGGGTTTCTCCTGGGTTTCTCTTGGACTTGTGACAACAAGCGAGCGACGTATGTCGCAAACAATTACTTGGGATTGCAACACGCGGGACAGGAGACAGGGGACAGGGGACAAGGGACGGGAGCTCCAGACTCTGGCGGAGATCGAGACAGGTCGCCAAGCCAAGTCAGATCTCGGTTTTGTGGCCAATTTATGCGCAAGGCGGTGAGAGATCGCGAGATGGCAAGATCAGGAGATCGGTAGATCGGTGGATCGGTGGATAGAGGGACCCCAAGGCATTGTCAAATGTAACTGTTGGCAATGATGTGATTTGGATTTGCAAATGGCCCGAGAGGGGACGGCCAGACAAACAAAGCGTGCATAAATCAAGTCCGCGATCACCGATCAGCGATCAGCAATCATTGATCAACGATCAGTGATCAGTGAAAAGCGGGAGTGAAGAATGCCGAGTGGGCTGGGAGTGGGGCTACTGTTCGCTGATGCCTTGATTGATGGCGTCTTAATCGTCAATCAAATGCGCGCTACACACACAATTTTCCATTGCACTTGCAGTGCAGCAATCGATCGCTGGAACATGGAACTGGAACCCCCCGATCTGTAGGACAACTTGTCACAACATTGACATTTGCATTCGTGCGCATCCTGAGTGACGGACTGGCCAACTTGACTGACTGACTGATTGCTTGACAGGGGCTCCAGGAGGAGGAGGAGCCCCAGCACTGGTATCCGCGACCCCAGAATGATGCAAGCCTGTCACATTGACATATGTACTCGTACTGTCGCCGATTTGGAGATCTCTCTCGCTCTCTCTTACTCTGCTTTTGGCATTATGCAAAGTGGCGCTGACCATTTGCATGTCAATCGCTTGACAAATGTTGCCAACTTTGGGACACTCACGGCCATGTCGACCATGATTAACGTCAGCATTTTTGACAGCCATTTGACAGCTGCCAGCGCTGCATAAGGCATTTCAAATAATACACTGGAGGGATTTTGAGAGCTCTTCTTTACTAATATTAAAGATAAATAACAACCATTATTCATCCTTAATATCTAATCATCGGCATCACTATGGTTCTAGTCTGAGATAATAACAGAGATCGATAATCGATAACACTTAGTTCCGCCATTATAAGGAAATCGCTTTTATGCATATCCCAAAACTTTAAGCTTTAGTATTTTTCTAAGTGCATCCCAGTCTTGGGTGGGTGTGGACTTGCATCATTAAAAATGGTCTTGCCACAACCTCTTTGCTCTGAGCTGTTGTCAAAGCTGAAATGCCGCTGAATTCCCAGGACGGCGACTGCTTCGAATGCAGCGTTAAAAATAACACCGCATAAATTGGCGTAGTGGCCAATGATTCCCAGGGGCAGGACCACCTCATTCCGATACACATACCAGCTACTCCTCAACGCACTTCTTTCCGTTTTAGGCTACCGAGAGAGTGCGTTCGCCTTTGCCATCTCGGCTGCCGGAGTGGCCCACAGTGTGGCCCGCGCCTGCAGCCAAGGTCGTTTGATGTCCTGCGGCTGCGACCCGACCATCAATCGGAAAACGCTCAACAAGAACCTGCGCCAATCGCTCGACAAGGAGAAGAAGCAGTTTCTCCAGTACTTGGAGACGAACCAGATTCTAACGCCCGAGGAGGAGAAGAAGTACGAGCGCTCCAAGATCGCCAGTCGCTGGAAGTGGGGCGGCTGCTCCCACAACATGGACTTTGGCGTCGAGTATTCCAAGCTGTTCCTCGACTGCCGCGAGAAGGCCGGCGACATCCAGTCGAAGATCAATCTGCACAACAATCATGCTGGACGGATAGTAAGTTTAGCTCCTCATTTTCTCTCTTTCTTTCTTTCTATAACTTTCTAAATACTTTCCTAGGCCGTCTCCAACAACATGGAGTTCCGTTGCAAATGCCATGGAATGTCCGGCAGCTGCCAGCTTAAGACCTGCTGGAAGTCCGCCCCCGACTTCCACATCGTGGGCAAGGTGCTGAAGCATCAGTTCCGCAAGGCCATTCTGGTGGATCAATCGAATCTGGGCAACGGGGAGCCTGTGGTTGTCTTAAAACGGGCGCGAAATAAGAAGTCAAATGGGGGCAGTGGATCTGGATCCACTTCACCCGATCTGGATACCGCGGATGCATCTGGTGGTCATGATGGAGGTGGAACAGGTGATTCAGAGGCGCGCCGACATGAGGATCTTGGAGTAGAGCGGGGAACGCGACAACAGAGCGCCGATAAAAATGCGGCAAGAATGGCCCGTAAACTGGAGACCTCGTTGTTTTACTACCAACGATCGCCGAACTTCTGTGAACGGGATCTTGGAGCTGATATACAGGGTGAGTTAGGCTTTAGAACAATTAGTTAGTCTGACGCTCTTTGGTTTTATATACCTGAATTTTACATTAAAATTTATAGTTTTATTTCTGTTAAAAGTAAATGAAAAGACTTAAAAATGTTCCGAACTGTTATGACTTACTAGTTGAAAGAGACTTTAAATAATAGAAAGTAAAGCATTGAAAATAATGATTATTAGTCCAATGTTTACAACTAACAGAGTACCTTAGCAAGACCAACTAATAAGTACAAGTGTTAAAGATGCAGAGTCAACCTTTGCTAACAGATTTGAACTTCTTAAAATCAATTTTTTAAAACTGAATTAAGTTTGGTTAATAAAGCCAAAATTCCTCAAATTTTCTTCGTAATTCATGCCTCTTATCACTTTAAATTCCTACTCACCAAAAACCCATTACTTAATAAGTTAATTTACCATTTTGTCGTTAAGAAATTTGGTGCAACTAATTAAAAATGATTTACCGATACGATCCAGGCGATAAATTTGATTGGCCTCTAATAAATAAATCACAAATGCAAATGAACAACAGCAGCCACCGCAAATGCAAAAAAACCGAAAAAAAAGTTTTTTAAACGGGCTACCAAACATGCCACATAATTCACGTAAAAAAAAAATGCGGCAACGAGGCATGCGCATAGCAGCTCAGTTTGGCTTAGCTCAGTTTGGAGCGGATTGGATCGGATCAGCTTAACTCAGTTTGGATTGTTTAAGGCAGGAGCGGAGTTTAGTCGAATCTGAGAAGGGTTTTATTTTAACTGATTAAAAAGATAAGGATATTCATGCTAAGAGCAAAGGTCATTTTAGTATCTTAACATAGGCACTTAAATCTATTATACTTAGTATATAATATTAAGGACAACTTTTCTTGGCTTTATAGCAAATATTTCACAGGCTATTATGTAATATGATAACTAGATAAACTATATATAACTATAAACTAAACTACTCTGCCAAACATTAAACTATTTACTAGAAAAACCTCTCAAACCTAGCAATCATTCAACGAATTTCCCAACAATTTACACTTTTTAAAAACTGTTATTGCGTTAGCTTTAGCCCCTTGAGACCCCCTTGATTCGTCACTGTCTTTTGGGGATCGCTTTGAGCTGAGGCACGTTCACATCGAAATCGACGTCTAACTGCCACTTGCCATTTTCGTTGGCCATTTTGCCGTTGACACATTTGCAAATTATCAAAAGTCGCTGCTACGCCGGCTACTGCCAGCAGTTTAAAAGTGTTAATTACGACGCAAATTTATAATTAATCGCCGGCTTAGCTCGGTAGCTCCATCATCAGCTCCAGCTATAGCTCCACTGAACTGGGGGACTGGTGACCAGCCCATCGGGCGTTTTGATTCATGTGCTCCGTGCCCGTGCCCGTGCTCGTGTCCGGTGTCGTGTCTAGCCAAATGATGGCAATTAACGTTGGCAATTATCGTCGTCCAAACAATTATGATACTTTGTTTATGCTTTAGTTTAATAGTTTATTTATGGCCTTTTAATAGCCTGTCCTCAAGTGGGAAGGGATTAAAGGAGATCTGATCGAGGTTTTCCAGTCAGTTAAAGCGGGAAATGTCGTTCTAAGCTTTTAAAACGATAAAAAGTTGGGTATTTCCAGTCAATGGAAATATTATTAAACTTTAACTTTTTATTTTAATTAAATTCTTATCAAGAATGTAGTGAGCTTGATTAAATCTGAACATTTTCCGACAATAGGATTTCTTTTTTAATGAAATGAAGTATCGTTTTTTGAATATTTCGATTAGTTCTTATTTTCTGAATTTCTGATCTGTTTTATTTTCTACAATAAACTAACAAAACACATTAAAACATGTTATTATATCCAATATTTTCCAGGGACCGTTGGTCGCAAGTGCAACCGTAACACCACGACCAGCGACGGATGCACCTCCCTCTGCTGTGGGCGTGGCCATAGCCAAGTCATCCAGCGGAGGGCGGAGCGGTGTCACTGTAAATTTCAATGGTGCTGTAATGTGGAGTGCGAGGAGTGTCACGTGGAGGAATGGATTAGCATATGCAACTGAGGGAGATGAACGAAGTGGCAGGCGAGAGAAGGAAATGGTAGCCTTCAGCCAGACGAATAAGAAAAGACTTTTCTTCAATCTAAATGAAAAACTTAACACACAAAAATCAGTATTAAAAGGAAAACCATAACATACGCAATAAGGGCAGAAAACAGGCTAAGAACAGACAGCAGTAAACGTGTGTGAATGCAATGTGCTTAGTTTAGCAATCTCCAGCCATTTGGATTACGCATAAATATATTTTGTAAATACGAATAATAAGATGCATAATTAGTCTGTCAATCAGCTGACTTTCACTCGCGTTGTTGCCAGTTTCCTTTTTTCTTTTCCTTTCACCTGCCGCTTTTCACCCACCTGTGTCTCTGAGCTTTTCCTTTGTTTCGTTTTCGCTCTCTAGCACGTGAATGTCGCCGCAGTTGCTAATTGAATTAGCCAGCTAAATAGTTGTCCAAGGTGTGCACCCAGGTACTGCCCATTGCGGGGCTTCCTTCCTTGCCAGTGAAAAGCCGTCGATTGCATTGGCCCATCATTTAGTTGGCTTACGGCAGCGGTACGTGCTGCATGCGTGCGGTCGGTTCGAAATTCTGAATAAAAATATTTCCCTTAAAAGCAAATATCTCAAGGAAAAGTGTGCCACTCTCTGATATAGCAAAGGTGTGTCCTGAAGGATTAAGTGCTACTAAATCTGTAAAGTGGTTTTCATGAAGAAGTTTTCAGTCCAAGAAAATTAAGAAGCAGCCGAGAACCCAAACTTTTTCAACTTTCTAAAGGATGTCCTGCTGGCCAAAGGATTAAATATATATTCCTTGGATTTTAAGAAAACATTTAATCAGGTTTTGGTATACTTTTCAGAAATTAATCTGCTTAAATATTTGTTATCAAAGGTCTTTAAAAATATTTTTGGATTTTTATCAATCAAAGTTAAGGAAAAACTGAAAAGATAAACTACTTATCTAGCTAAAATAGGAAATCTGAAATTAATTTTTACCCACAAAAATAAAAGCTTATGAACTCTATAGTTAGTACTTAAAGTTAAATGTATAAAATTAATATAAATTTTCTTTGAAAAAAGAAAAAACTTTAACCCTTGTCTTCTAACCAAGAGATCCAAAGAAACCCCTTGGAATGCTCTTTTCTTTAGGGTTTTGCAAATTGCAGCAATGAACGCAAGCATAATGCGATTTGCATTAGGGAAAAGTGAAACGAGGGAAAGTTAATCCCCCTGATAACCCCTTTATGCTTTATGCCTTATTCCCCAAGTTTAACCCACATATTCTTCGAACATTTAGAAGAATCATCTAAGTCAGGATGTATTTACCATACTCCCAATTGCCGGATCCTACGGATAAATTCGAGATCTACGAGGAGATAGCCCAGGGTGTCAATGCGAAGGTTTTTCGGGCCAAGGAGCTGGATAATGATCGAATAGTGGCCCTGAAGATCCAGCACTACGATGAGGAGCACCAGGTGTCCATCGAAGAGGAGTATCGCACTCTGCGGGATTACTGCGACCATCCCAATCTTCCTGAATTTTATGGCGTGTACAAGCTATCGAAGCCAAATGGACCCGATGAGATCTGGTTTGTCATGGAGGTGAGTCAAGAAAATGCTAAAATTTAAGTAGTTAAAACAATAATTGATTAACTTTAACTTAACTTAACTTTAAATTTAAATGGAAATAAATAAAGTTAATAATTATAAAAAAAACTTTCTGTCAGTACTGCTCGGGAGGAACAGCCGTGGATATGGTGAACAAGCTCCTGAAACTGGACCGTCGGATGCGGGAGGAGCACATTGCCTATATCATCCGGGAGACTTGCCGTGCAGCCATCGAACTAAACCGTAATCATGTCCTGCATCGGGACATTCGCGGTGATAACATCTTGTTGACCAAAAATGGAAGAGTTAAGCTCTGCGATTTCGGATTATCCCGTCAGGTGGACTCTACTCTGGGAAAGAGGGGCACCTGCATTGGCTCGCCCTGTTGGATGGCACCCGAAGTGGTGTCCGCCATGGAGTCCCGAGAACCGGACATTACCGTTCGTGCCGATGTCTGGGCCTTGGGAATTACCACCATCGAACTGGCTGATGGAAAGCCCCCGTTCGCTGACATGCATCCCACTAGAGCCATGTTCCAGATCATTCGCAATCCTCCGCCGACTCTTATGCGACCCACAAATTGGTCGCAGCAGATCAACGATTTCATCGCCGAGAGTCTGGAGAAGAATGCCGAGAATCGTCCCATGATGGTGGAGATGGTGGAGCATCCATTTCTCACCGAACTCATTGAAAACGAGGACGAGATGCGTTCGGACATCTCGGAGATGCTGGAACTCTCCAGAGATGTGAAAACTTTGTACAAGGAGCCGGAATTATTCGTGGACCGCGGCTATGTCAAGAGATTTGATGAGAAGCCGGAGAGGATGTACCCGGAGGACTTGGCTGCCTTGGAAAATCCAGTGGATGAGAACATTATCGAATCACTGCGTCATCGCATTTTGATGGGAGAATCCTATAGTTTCATTGGAGATATCTTGTTGTCCTTGAATTCCAATGAAATCAAAGAGGAATTTCCCCAGAGGTGAGTGAAAACTTAAAATTATATTTTATTTATTATTGACTTCAAGTTTAAATATTCAAAGATTAATTTGTAATTATTTTCCTATTATCACCATTACTTTACCAGTTCCATGCCAAGTACCGCTTCAAGTCGCGTTCGGAGAATCAGCCGCATATCTTCTCGGTGGCCGACATCGCCTACCAGGACATGCTGCATCATAAGGAGCCACAGCACATTGTGCTCTCTGGGGAAAGTTACTCGGGCAAATCTACTAATGCCCGTTTGCTGATCAAGCACCTGTGCTACCTGGGCGATGGAAATCGTGGGGCCACTGGTCGTGTTGAGAGCTCCATCAAGGCCATTCTGATGCTAGTGAATGCAGGAACTCCGGTGAACAACGACTCCACCAGATGTGTTCTACAATACTGTTTGACTTTCGGAAAAACTGGCAAGATGAGCGGAGCTGTTTTTAATATGTACATGCTGGAAAAGCTGCGAGTGGCCACCACGGATGGCACAGCACAACTTCCACATTTTCTACTACTTCTACGACTTCATCAATCAGCAGAATCAGCTCAAGGAGTACAACCTGAAGGCTGAAAGGAATTATCGCTACTTGCGGGTTCCACCAGAGGTTCCACCATCGAAACTGAAGTATCGTCGTGATGACCCCGAGGGCAATGTGGAGAAGTTCAGGGAGTTTGAGAACATTTTGAGGGACATTGACTTCAATCACAAGCAACTGGAGACCGTTCGTAAGGTGCTGTCTGCCATTTTGAATATCGGCAACATCCGTTTCCGGCAGAACGGAAAGTTTGCGGAAGTGGAGAACACCGACATTGTCTCCCGAATTGCTGAGCTATTGCGGGTGGATGAGAAGAAGTTCATGTGGTCCCTGACCAATTTCATCATGGTCAAGGGCGGCATCGCCGAGAGGCGTCAGTATACTACTGAAGAGGCTAGAGATGCCCGCGATGCGGTGGCCAGCACCCTCTACTCCCGATTGGTGGACTTCATCATCAACAGAATCAACATGAACATGTCCTTCCCAAGGGCTGTGTTGTAAGTATTGTTTACTTTTTAACTAGTTTATAGTTTTATTTTTCATAAATTTTAGTGGCGACACCAATGCCATTATCATCCATGACATGTTCGGTTTCGAGTGCTTCAATCGCAATGGTCTGGAGCAGCTGATGATAAACACTCTAAACGAGCAGATGCAATACCATTATAATCAGCGCATTTTTATCAGTGAAATGCTGGAAATGGAGGCTGAGGACATTGATACCATCAACCTGAATTTCTATGACAACAAGACAGCTCTGGATAACTTGCTGACCAAACCGGATGGCTTGTTCTACATCATCGATGATGCCTCACGTTCTTGCCAAGATCAGGATTTGATTATGGGTATAACAGCTCTACTAACACCCACTGGGTTTATCTTATTTGAGTATTTTTAATGTCACAGATCGTGTTTCGGAGAAGCACAGCCAGTTTGTGAAGAAGCACACTGCCACTGAGATATCCGTGGCTCATTACACGGGCCGCATCATCTACGACACGCGCGCCTTTACCGACATCAATCGGGACTTCGTTCCCCCGGAGATGATCGAGACCTTCCGCTCCTCGCTGGATGAGAGCATCATGCTCATGTTCACCAATCAACTGACCAAGGCTGGCAATCTCACGATGCCATTTGAGGCGGTCCAGCATAAGGATGAAACGGAGAGGAGGTCTTATGTGAGTTTGCCATTTGGGCACAAACTTTCTATAATGATATTTTATACTATATAATACTATATTATTATACTTTAAATAATCCCTTTTAGGCTTTGAACACTCTGAGTGCCGGCTGCATCTCCCAGGTGAATAATCTCCGTACTTTGGCGGCCAACTTCCGCTTCACCTGCCTGACCCTGCTCAAAATGCTAAGCCAGAATGCGAATCTCGGCGTGCACTTTGTCCGCTGCATACGCGCTGATCTGGAGTACAAGCCCAGAGCTTTCCACTCGGATGTCGTTCAGCAACAGATGAAGGCCCTGGGTGTCCTGGACACTGTCATCGCCCGGCAGAGGGGCTTCAGTTCACGACTGCCCTTCGAGGAGTTCTTAAGGCGGTGGGTAACAGCTTTGATTTATGTTAGGAATATATTCAAATAATAATGCCATTAAACTTATATAAATGTAGGTAGTTAATCAAGATACTGATGTTAATTTTACCCTTTCCTTAGATACCAATTCCTTGCTTTTGACTTCGATGAGCCTGTGGAAATGACCAAGGATAACTGTCGTCTTTTGTTTTTGCGTCTCAAGATGGAAGGCTGGTCCTTGGGCAAGACCAAGGTTTTCTTACGCTACTACAATGATGAGTTTTTGGCCAGGTGAGAAAACATTTCATGCACTTAAAGAAAATATTTATAAGAATTTATTACAGACTGTACGAGCTGCAGGTGAAGAAGGTCATCAAGGTGCAGTCTATGATGCGAGCCCTTCTAGCACGAAAACGCGTCAAAGGCGGCAAGGTGTTCAAATGTAAGAGCCACAAATTAAACTTAGTATTAGATGTATAAAAACTAATTGAAAAATCCCATCGTAGTGGGCAAAAAGGGACAGGAGCAACACGATGTGGCCGCGTCCAAAATACAAAAAGGTAAAAAAACGCAGGTGGATAGGCTAAGAGAGTACGAAGAGGAGCACATCGACATAAGTGAGACGCCCTCGGAGGCCGAGGAGATGTTCCTCGAGGCCAGAATGGACGAGGCCCTGGCGGCGGTGCGAATATCGAAGATCGAACAGGCATCAGCCGATGAATAGTCCCCCAAACTATATACCATTTATACACACTATATCACACTATATCGATCGATATTACTCGTAATACTACAACTACTACTACTACTACTACCAATAAAATCTAGAAATTGCAAATGCAAAAGAAAAAAAACAAAACAATCAACTAGTCTAGGGTCTCGGCAACCACTTAAGCCGCTTAGTGGTGTCAAATGTGGATGCCACCCCGCTGGGCGGTTGTAGTTTCTATCTGATGCAACCAATCGGCTTATAGCTGTCTGAGACATAACACTTAACATCGACGGCACCTCCGGCAAGAGATGAATTATAAGTGCTGCGTAGAAAAGAAATGAAAATTTAATTAAATTAAGGTGACTTCCCTCTCATTCTCCTCTGTACACCATCACTTATCACCCATCCACCCCGCTGACCGCCTTTCAAATGGGCTACTCTAACGGCTTTCCTCTGCTTTCATTTTCCCACAGCCTTTAGGGGATTCCGCGACCGGGTACGTCTCCCTCCGCTCGTCAACGAGAAGTCCGGCCAGCTGAACGAGAACACCGCCGACTTTATCCGCCCGTTTGCCAAGAAGTGGCGCGAGAAGTCTATTTTCCAGGTCTTACTGCACTACAGGGCGGCTCGCTTCCAGGACTTTGTCAATCTCTCACAGCAGGTGAGTGAAGATCTCTAACATAATGTATACTAAATATCTAGAAATATGAAAATTAGCTAATCAAATAGTTCATGGAAAGTCATCTATGAAACTTTCCAAAAACTATATTTTTAAAGATACCCGATATCCCCTTCCCAGGTCCACATCTACAACCAAAGAATGGTGGCTGGCTTAAATAAATGCACCAGGGCTGTGCCCTTCGAGAGGATCAACATGCGCGAAGTGAACTCCTCGCAGCTAGGACCACTGCCAGTGCCCATAAAGAAAATGCCCTTCCGCCTGGACCAGATTCCCTTCTACGACACCCAGTACATGGTGGACCCGGCTAACTCGATTTCCCGCCAGACATTTCCCAATCAGTTGCTAACACAGCACATGGAGGATGATGAGCCCTGGGACAGTCCACTGCAGCGCAATCCCTCGATGACTTCGTGTGCCCTGACCTACAATGCGTATAAGAAGGAGCAGGCTTGCCAGACCAACTGGGATCGCATGGGCGAGAGTGACAATATCTACAATCAGGGCTACTTCCGAGACCCCCAGCAGCTAAGGAGGTTAGTATATAACTTAAACTTACTAAAGTTTATTTAGATTTTAACCTTCTTGTAAACAGAAACCAAATGCAGATGAACATGAATGCCTATAACAATGCCTACAACAGCTACAGCAGCAACTATAACAACCAGAACTGGGGGGTCCATCGATCCGGATCCAGACGCAACTCTTTGAAGGGCTATGCGGCGCCTCCTCCTCCTCCACCGCCTATGCCCTCATCCAACTACTATCGCAATAACCCCAACCAGCAGCAGCGCAACTATCAGCAAAGATCCTCGTATCCACCATCGGATCCAGTGAGGGAACTACAGAACATGGCTCGCAACGAGGGAGATGTAAGTATTATGACATACAATTCTGGGAAACTATCTAAACTTGTACTTCTTAGAACTCCGAGGATCCTCCCTTCAACTTCAAGGCCATGCTGCGTAAGACAAACTATCCAAGAGGATCCGAGACTAGCACCTATGACTTCAACAATCGTCGGGGCTCGGACAGCGGTCAGCAACACACGTTCCAGGCGCCAAAGCTACGATCAACAGGTCGTCGGTTCCAGGAAGATGAAGGCTATAACTCATCATCGGGCAACTATGGGGTGTCTAGGAACTTTGGCCAGCAGCAAAGGGCTCCGACATTGAGGCAATCACCTGCCAGTGTGGGTCGCAGCTTCGAGGACAGCAATGCCAGGTCGTTTGAGGAGGCAGGATCCTATGTTGAAGAGGAGATCGCACCGGGAGTGACCCTATCCGGCTATGCCGTGGATATCTAAAATTAATTGATAAGAATTTAAAGATTATAGTTAAATGTTATGCAGTGCGTTAAGACAATTGAGAAAACCAACCCACCTGAAATTCCGCAACACAACTCTTTTTCTTCATAACATTCTGTCAAAAATGTTTCATAAAATGAAATAAATAAATTATCTTGAGTTAAAATTATATGATAATTTGGTGTTTAATTAAATAATTAAAAGAAAATTAAACAAATTCCAACTTGGGGAAAAGCCGATATAACCATAAAATCTTTTAAACTTAATATTGCAGTCACAATTTTATACCTTAAAAACTACAACATCAACTATAATTCAGCAAACATTTTGCATTTTATTGACGTAGGATAAAAATGGGAAAATTCGACGATTTAACATTGCTTTTTACTCTTGCTTGTTTGTTCTACCATATAAATGATTTCATTTTCACACTTTTAAATCTAAAACGCAACAACAATACTCTCAGTATTACATAAACTATATCCATTATACATTGTATATATATAAACATTAATAGCTAAACAAAAACTTTAGGAATGAATTGAACAAATACTCTTTTGTTCGCAGGACTTATTTTTCGCTGTGTTTTGATAGGGCTTGAATTAAGGCTAAAGGAAAAAGAATTGAATTATTAACTGCACACCCAAATCGGGCATGGTCTAATAAATTCTTGAACATGATAAAAACAAGCTTTTCCTCTTAATAGTTTCATATAATATCAATCATCCATGCCGGGTTCGCGTAAGCCGTCCGAATGCATTTTCTTGCCAGCGATTTCCAACATAGCACGATCTTCCAAATTGCCATCCAACACCGAACGTTTCTGTGGGTTTCAGGTTATTATTAATAACTATTTATTAAGTTATGTTTTAGTTAGACATACGTGACCCTCGCCCTCTTCATCGCCTTCCTTCACGGGTAAGTCTCCAACGGCCCACACTTCCATGTTTCGTATCTTAAATTGCTTGCGTTTACTTTGGGAAGAAAAAAAAGAAATATTTTTGATATGAGTGATTATTTCACTAAAAATAATAATACTCACCTTAGCTGTACATAATCTCGATATGTGGTGCAGCTTTCAACGCTCTGTCCATCGCCGAAACTGCAGTCAATCCACAGGCCCCAGAAATCAAACTGGCCGCCCATTCCCTATATACCAAAGATAAACAATTAGCGGAGCTATCAATCAATTATTTGGAAACATTACTCACCAGGCCATTCGGCATAGTCTGCTGATTCAAATTCAAATACTGATAGTGATCGTTATAAGTTGTGGCCGAAAAGCACCGCATGGCAGGGCTTAAGGTGTAGAGCAATGAGCTATCATCGCCCCCAAATTGTGGTTTCACAGACCACGTTTCGGATGCATAGCCGCCAAATATGTACTGATCCTCGTCCTCGATAAAGAACAACGTAGGTCCCTTGTCCAAGACTTTTCCCAACATGGTCGAGAAGCTCTCTCCATTAATTTTCGATGAAAACAGAAAACGCCATTTATGACGATGCTCGCGTGGTAACTGGGCATTGATATATAGGACGTGCGGCAGTTCGATGATTGGGCGATAGTGACTATTCTGCGGAGCATCTGTAATGGAAGAAATTAGTGATTAATATTAAATCAAATTATTTTTCTATTGTTCTCCTTACCACACATTTCTGGAAGAATGGGAATTTCCATTTCCTTAATTATGTTGCGTTTGCTGCCACCATGACGGCAGTACAGCTGACTAAAGACCTCGCGCCAGAGCTGCAGGAACTGGGGAGTGACGTGCAACCAGCGTTCCACGGCTTCATTGGGCATAGTGTGCTCCAGCTCCTTGCCCAGATTCCGCATCAGCCCTTTGGCGAAAGTGGCCGCCGATCGTTCCGTGGTATTGAAGCCTATATCCTGCCATTCTTTGATGCCCGAGTTCTTGGCAGTGCTTTCTAGATGCACGTAGCTTTTTATCACCGAGTAGATGTACTGTTTAGAAATAAAATTTGCATTAAAAGTTGGTGCCATTAATAAATATGATATATGTACTATTTAGACAAAAGCTTCGAAATTCTGAATTAAAGCAATCTGGAAGGCTTTTTATAAAGGCGGCAAAAGCAAGAATGGTCATTCCTTACGTCGTACATATTATTAAGGGCAAGCCCACTTAACTAAACACATTTTTGATATGACAAATAAAAGATATAGACATGATTTCTTGGTCTAAAAACAATATAAAGCTGTCAAGATTATGTCTCCTCTTTTAATCAGCCTTTTCCTTAGTACAAAATTAAATTCTGTCTTAAAGTTTTTTATCAAGAAGCCAAATTCCTCAAGTATCTGAAGGGTTTGATCATCTTACAGAAGTTATAAACATTACTTCAACGATATTCGATAATGTTTACAATAATCCCTCGACCGGTTTGTTTATTTTTAGACTCACTTGCTCCAATTGCTTGCTGTTGAAGGTGTCACTTCCACTTCTGTCCAATGAACCCAAGAGCATTTGCAGCTTCTGGTCAATAGTTCCACGCTCCATAATGTAGTAAGGCTCTCCGAATTTCTTTAGCGGTATGTTGACACATTGCTGGCCAGGCTTCGTGGGTGTAAATAGATATTGAGCCGTACTTTCGGCCAAAGATCGTTCGATGGTTTGTGACCAAGTTTCCTGTTTTCAAAACATAGAAATAAAAAAAAAAAACAAACAAAAGATATAAACAAAATGCGCACCGGATACATAAACATAATTTTCCCGCTGCTGTCAGCAAATTCTTGCAGGGAACGAAGGTCTGGGAAGTGCTGACACAGATTAACCCATTGAGGGCCGCACATAGAGAAATATTAATGGATTTGATTCAATTTATGAAATTTAAAGTCTCTTCGCTCTCTTCCCTTTAGAAGTTTTTAGGTTTGAATTATTCGATGTGTTTTTCAGAAAACAAAATATTACTTAAAACTGAACAAGGTTTTTTCCTGTGTACCATGATTATTAAATTTATGGGAATGCGGCAGCAGATGGCATGCCGCAAACGGGTTAAGCATATTGTTTATTTTTAATTCAATTGGGCTGGCCCTAATTGACGACCCCAGTCATCGAAATCACGACTAATTCGTTAGCAAGCAAATTCAACAAAGCAAAGACAAACAACGAAATGCGACCGCAAACAAATCAGACAAATTGTGGACACGTTCACCCCGGCACATGCCCATACCTATGCCCAGGAATTATCAATTCAAAACTGATAACGCTCATAGTGATAGATATCGAATTTTGGCATACCCTGGCGAATGTGGTGTTCATCAATCTTGACTTATAAATAGATTAAATAGGCAAAATTTTAAGGTATCATCTGGTTGCAAACATTTTTTATATGCCTGCATTTCCGTCATCTCTGTTGTGGTAAAAATAAAACGACTGAGAAATCTGGGGCCTTGAACCGGCATCGGAAAAAATTATATCACAAATGTTTGTCGAATTTTGAATTGTTAATCAAGATCGTTGGAAAGTGATAGGCTAAGTAATATTTATAAAATTAGTTAGCTAATTACTGTTTAGTTTATAACTGAAAATACTATTCTTGTTTAAGATTTTGTTTAAGTTTGAGAGTTTCCAGTTTTAATTTTAAAAACTTAAATTTTGTGACTCAAGAAAATATTAAATTCTGTCAATGTTTCTGTTAAAAAATAATTTTAAAAAAATTGAATTAAACTTATAATCAAAATCAACGAATTTCCTCAGCCACTAAGCACCCTAAAGAATATACCCCATCAACATAGGGTGACACAATCACAGCAGGTGGATGGCCATTTGTTATGGCCTATATGGCCCTTGTTGGCCGTGATTTGGCTTTTTCGGTTTTAAAGGAAGTTCACTCCGCGCGTCCTTGAACTTGTGACCCTGACCCTGCCGCAATTGCAGCTTGCAGGCAGAAGTTGCCATTGATTTTCGCACTCACACACGTGGCACTTGAATCCCTACATACCACCAATCTGTCTTGGGTCAGCTTTTCAAGAGCTCCGCCGGAAGCGTTTTTATACGCCGATTCCAGCATTCGTAGCTCCTCCGATGTGTAGAGATTATCCGTCTCCCGCTTGCCACTGGCATTTCCCATTTCCTTTGACCAGAATTTTGCTGGCTGATGTTACGACAGTTGGTAAACAAACAATGCTGCTGCAGCTACGTGCGATCGCGGATTTTAGTTGAAAATAAAAAACAAACAACACAACCTAGAGCTGGAACAAAAATCGATGTGCTTTCGATACCATCGATGGGCCTTAAGAGTGCAGCATATCGATATTTTTACAGGTTGCTGGCAGCGGTAAATTTACCAATGGTGGGTGTACTTACTATGCCGTATGGGTGCAAAAGAGAAACTGTTAACCTCTATGTTAATTCTATGGTTTAACCACTGTTACTAAACTAATCTATTAATCGATGAAGATGCTAGCTCTACTGCTTATACTCATGTTGCATATCCAAATTTAGGTCTAAAATAACTCATTTAATGCTCAAGGCGTTTAGAATCTGGGCAATATACATTAATGGCCTAGGTTCATAATTGATTTTTTAATAATTCATAAGCGCCACCTGTTTTCATGCATTTCAAACTTTTCAACTAAAAGTAACGCCTCTGAACATGGTTATCCTTTTAACCATTTTTAAAAATGTTAACATAATGACATAAAGATTTTTCTGAGTTGATATGTTTTACTAAATTATTTTATATTATGTATTATAGTGAATATTAATTTAAATATTTTTATTTTTGGGCGTTGGAATGGGCTTGACTTTATTAGGCCCATTTTGTATGGTTCTCGAGAAACTGCACTTATTTGTTAAAACTATAAAGGGGTTACATTTTATTAAAAAGTGTATTATTCCTGTGATGTTTTGATGCAGCTACTTAACTATTGATTGATTTATTAATAATTCTTCAAGGGCAACAAAAGATTTTCGTGTAGCATTTGATTTATTGATTTGAACTTCGAACAAAAATATATCAAAAGCCCTTTTAATATCATTGATCACCGGAGTACCTTAAAAATCAAAATGTCCGGGGTTTTTTTTTTTTTATTTTTTAAAAAACGTTTTATATTATTCTCTCTATTGAGATATTAAAGTGACAAACCAGAGAAGTCAATAGTTTTCAAATGTGAAAGGCAATAAAGATGTGTTTAATTAGCGTTAAGTGTTTACTAAGTAATGATCATATTTCTTATCAAATGTCTTGATAAAACTTAAGTAAGAAGATCAAATATGCTTATCAGCAATTTGGCAGGTTATTTAAAAAGTCGACCAATGAATTCAAAATCAGTGCCTTATCAAGTCCCAACTTCAGTGGTTGTCCATAATGTTCAGTTTCACGGCAATATTTTTGTGCGCTTTTTTGGCCCTGGATCTCCATGGATCCCTGACAGAAGCCCAGGATGGAAGGCGCTACGTATGCCTATTATCGGATGCGCCTAATCAATGCAGTGAATATTGCGTATCCGCACTGCAGCCTGTAATCAATCACATTACAAATGGTCAGACGGATTGGAGCACCTGCGAGGTGAAGATAAACAAAACCCAAGAGACCCTAGACAGGATAGAAGAACAGTTGGAAGAAACACAAATCCAAACTAAGAACCAGCTGACATCCCTTCAAACCAACTTGTCAAAGGGCTGTTCCCCAGGACCTTAATGAAAGACTTCATTGGATAGAAGGCAATCAGTTAGCCCTTGAAAGCCAACTAAAAGCCTCACAGAAGAAAACGGAGAGCCAGATATCTGAACTGGACCGGAAAATCGAGCTGATGAGATATCAAAAGATTGGATCGAGGTATTTCTACATCGAACACAATGTAAATGTGAACTGGAGAACTGCCGAGCAGATGTGCATTGATATGGGTGGCCATTTGGCAGCCTTCCAGAATGATGTGGAGTACAACACCATAGCTGGCCAACTCCGTAAGGCTAACTACTGGACGGGCATCAACGATATCGCCAAATCGGGCGAGTTCATATCCTTGGCCTCCGGTAAGCGGGCGCCTTATTTGAGGTGGCGGAAGAATGAACCCAAGTACAAAAGAGGTGTCGAGCAATGCGCCTATATTTATGGACATGAAAACATAATGATTGTTTTTTCCTGTATCACAGATGTGATGCATTTTATTTGCCAAGCAGATGATCAAGTTTAGATAGTCAAAGGTTTATGTCGAATATATTAATCAATCTAAAATGTTAAATAAATAAATATAAATGGAAATAAACACCCAAATATTTAGGTGTAAGACTTTAAAATTAAAACAAACAAATACTTTATGTTATCTGGCCATAAGGGAAGGTGTTATTCACCCCATTTCAGGGGAAAAAAGCGATACCAAAAGATATCTAATTTATTGCTGTACCCTAAACTTGATATTGATTAATATTTAACAAAAAGTTATATTTGGATATTGACTCATGGCTTATCGCGTTTATAATTTAGGGAAATGTGTTCTTAAACCGATTTTTCTATGGCAACCGTACTAGTATATAGTATATATAAGTTAACACACTCAGTTAACTCACTCCCAAATTGAAAAACTGCCGAGTTGAGGGCCACATCCGATGGCCAACACGCGGAATAGGGAAACCGCCGACTCCGCACTCTGAGGGCAATCACCCAGAGCCCGGCCTGTGCAGCGATTGATCGACAGCAATCGGATATCCAATGCTGATCCGGCACTTTGGCGACAGCGCTGCAACCAGACAAAGGCTTCTAGCTGCAGCCGGATTAGAGCATTAGGTTAAGTGACTGTTATTAAAGTCGATTTAGAAAGTTTTCCACTTACAGCTTTTAAGCTAGGTGGCTTTATAAGCTCGTGACAGAGACCAATAATAAACATATTATATAAACTTTATGGTTTCCAAAAAGTACTCCCCATTGCGGTTAGAAGATATTTTAGGAAAAGTTACCTATAAGGGCAGAATTCACGTTTATTATTAAAATGCAGCCTCCACATAAGATACATTCACATGCAAAGGAGAACGTTGGTATATTTGCCTGGCAATTTTCATATTATATTTTAATCAAAACATATTAGAATTCTCAAAAATATTTACTTTTTAAACATTTTACAAGGATACATTTTTGTACTTGCACAAAGTCAAAGGCTCAATGACACTTTATCTTACTTTTACTTCGTTAAACTTCATCGTCTGCCTGGCAGATGTAATACAAGGCTACTTGACTGCAAGAATTAACTATCATTTCTTTGACATTTCCATGGATTTCAACACAGTGGTTATCATCAAAGTTATACTTGCAATAATTGGGCTCGTCGGCAAGCCATTTTAAGTACGTGGCTGGCTTTCCGGAGGCCTTCGATATGAACTTCCCCTGCTGGGCGAGGTCGTTGATGCCCGTCCAGTAAAGTGTTCTAGGCGATAGTTGGTCAGCTATAACTTTGTATTCTTCCTGATTTTTGAAAGATGCCAAATGTCCGCCAATCTCATTACACATCAATTCTGCATTTTCCCAGGTAGCTCTATGATTGTGTTCGATGTAGAAGTACCGCGATCCAATCCGTTGATACCTTTGCAGCTGAATTTTCCTGTCGATTTGCGAGAGGTTTTCCTTTATGCTTGTGAGCTGGCATTCTAAATTCAGCTGAGCAGCTTTCAACTGGCTTTCGATGTCTCGCTGATTGCCTTCTATCCTGTCCAGTCTTTCACCCAGGTCCAGGGGTATAGTCTTTGTCAAATTGACCTGAAGGGAAGTCAGCTGGCCCTCCATTTCGATCTTAGTCGCCGTCAGCTGGCCTTCTATTCGGTCTAGTGTTTCCTGGTTTTCACTTAACTTCACATCGCAGGCATCCCAATCCTGAAGCCCATTTGAAGGGTTATTGATCCACGGCTGCATTGCGGATAAGCAATATTCACTGCATTGATTCGGAGGGTCTGTCAACAGGCATACGTAGCGCCTCCCATCCTGGGCTCCTGTCAGGGATCCCTGGAGATCCAATGCCAAAAAGGCCCACAAAAATATTACCGTGAACTTGTACATTCGAAATAAGACTTCGAAATGAGTTGAAAATTCTATTGGATGGCTATTATTTATTATCGGTAAACCTAATAGGCTCTTTGCTGATAAGCCCTTTGATGTTTCTTATATATATTTTATCCAAGAAGCTCGATATTACTTTCGGGGTTTATCTACCGGGGTCTTTAAGTCTAATCTATCTGCGGCGCAAACTTTTGACTGAGATTATAATTTCTTCTGCTTGGTTATCAAAATAAAGTTCTGGGGTGCAATACCCTAGCTAATCTGGCTACAATTCTAATAATAAATAACAATAATAAATAATAACAATAATATTTAAACTTAAAAGCATAAAACTCAGCTAAGACCTATCGATATTTTTAGCCTGGTAGCCTTAGCAACACGCCGTATTTAATCAATCGTCTGGCCTAAAAATTCTCCCATACAAAAACACAATAAATTCCCATAGATACGCCGAAGAATCTGGCAACAACCAACAGTTCATTCCGGAATCCAACTGGCCAAATCCATAAGGAAAGCATCCCAGAAGGATGATTGTCACCAGCAGCGGAACGTCCCATAAGAATCGAAAGATTAAGGAGCAATGCGGTTCCTGTCCAAATAGATTCTCAAAAGACAAACGCCAAGCGGCCGCCGAGGACTCGGATACCACGGAAGTGGAATCCTCCACGGATGAGGAAGACCGCTGGAAAGAGGTGGCAAGGGCCGCTGAAATTCCGGCGGACTACTATAACATCCAGAAACTGGTGAAGTACATCAAGGCGGGCAATCAGACAGCCACTATAGTATCGTTGTGCTGCTTGAAGGACTACGATCTGAGCACTCAGATCAATCAGTTCGCCATCTCGGACATCGGCGGACTGGATGTCCTCGTTAATATCCTGGAGTGCAGCGACACCAAGTGTTGTTTGGGCGCCCTCACAGTTCTCTCGGATATCACACTCAACATCGACATAAGGAAGACCATTGTGGATTTGGACGGGATTCCGTTAATTGTTGATATCCTAAACTCCTCCATGAAGGATCTGAAGACCATGGCCGCCGAGACATTGGCCAATGTGTGCAAGGTGCGTCTGGCCAGGAAGTATGTACGCACCTGTGGGGGAATCCCCAAGCTGGTGGATCTCATTGACATCAAGTTAAGGTGAGTTTGGATATTAGAAAATATGGGATAAGTTGGGCAGCTTAGTAAGATATATCTTTCAGCATTTTAAAGACCCCTCGTGACCAATTGACCCCAGATGAATTGGAATCGCTGGATATGACACGAGCTGGAGCCCGAGCCCTCTTCACCTTGGCCGATTCTAAGCACAATATGGAGCAGATGCGCAAAAGTGGAATCGTTCCATTGATGGCCCAGCTGCTCAAGTCCTGCCACATCGATGTGGTCATACCCATAATGGGCACCGTTCGCAAATGCTCCTCGGAGCCAAAATTCCAACTGGCCATCACCACCGAGGGCATGGTCCCAGACATTGTTAGCCATTTGAGTTCGGAAAACACGGAACTCAAGATGGAGGGCAGTACGGCGATCTCTAAGTGTGCCACCGATGTGAATACTAGGGAATTGGTGAGAGAGGCTGGTGGCTTGGAACCTCTGGTAACGATCATAAAGGACAAGAATGTGCGGGACAACAAGCCACTGCTGAGGGGAGCCACTGGCGCGATTTGGATGTGTGCCGTGACCGATGCGAATGTTAAGGTTTTGGATCAACTTAGGACGGTTAATCACCTGGTGGCCTTGCTGAATGATGAGTGTGACGAGGTCCTGACCAATGTCACCGGAGCCATATCCGAGTGTGTGAGATTCCAGAGCAACAGAGAGCAACTGCGACAGGCTGGTGGACTACCAGCCATGGTTTCCCTACTTAACAGTTCCCATGCCCCATTGCTGGAAAATCTGGCCAAGGGATTGAAGGAGTGTGCCGAAGACCCGGAGAGCATGCGAATCCTGGAGGATCTGGATGCCGTTCGTCTGGTCTGGTCTCTTTTGAAGAACACCAGCACCAGGGTCCAGGCCCATGCCGCTTATGCCATATGTCCTTGTGTTCGAAATGCCAACGACTCCGCTGAATTGGTCAGGAGTTTGGTTGGCGCCATGGAACTGGTGGTGGGTCTTCTCAAATCCAAGGACATTATGGTCCTGTCTGCCGTTTGTGCTGCCATAGCAACGATCGCCCAGGATCAGACTAATCTGGCCATCCTTACCGATCTCAGGGTGATCTACAAACTGGCCGATCTCGTCCAGACCACAGATGATCTCCTGCGAATGAACTTGGCAGCCGCCGTTGCCGCCTGTGCCTGCTTTGGCAATAACACGGAGGAACTGGGACGCCTGCGCACTGTGACCCCAATAGTCACCTACATGACCAGCGACAATCCTCTGGTGCATCGCAGCACAGCCATGGCGCTGGAAAAGCTATCGATGGATCCGCAGAACTGCATTACCATGCACCAGGTGGGCAATAGCTTTCATGGCTTTAAAAATTATATACTAACTCTAGTAAAATTTCAGAGTGGAGTGGTTCCTTTCCTGCTAGAGTGCATTGGATCTACTAACAAGGAGCTCCAGCTGGCCGCCGCTGGATGTCTGAGGAATATCCGAGAGCTGGCTCTGCGAGCCGAGGAATATCTGCTTAAAATCGACGATGACTAGCTTTTGGATTACAGTTTTTCGCTTTGTTGTGTTATGTAATTGCTATTTGAATGAATAATATAAATGCCAATGCTAGAAAATAATCTTAAATCAGGGGTGCTCAACGGCTATACTCTGGCTGCTCATTTGTTTTTTTAAATGCTCTTTGTATATGGGATTGCTCGCGCATTAACTTTGAGCGGTCCGTAGCTATTCCACTAACAATTTTTCGTCTTTCTCTTTTAGCCTCATTCCAACGCCAACTGCAATATATTTCTTTCCTTTTTCTTCCTCTATCATTTTCGAACTCCTTGCTATATCACTAACAGTTTGTTGTTTTTCTCTTTCCGCCTCATTTCGTCGCCAACTTCAATATATTTCTTTATTTTTTCTTCCTTGATCATCCTCGAACTCCTTGCTATTCCCGTAACTATTTTTTGTTTTCCTCTTTCCGCCTCATTTCGTCGGTAGCCGCAGTACAATTTGTTCTTGTTTCTTCCTCCGTTATCCTCGAACACTTACACTGAAAATCATTTCTTATAACTTCTGTTTGCACTTTGGAGTTTATTTCGCAGTATACCATCGACCCAAGTGTTAAAATAAGTGATGAATTGGTTAGCAAGAAGAAGTGTTTTTCTTTCTCTCAGTGCACAGCTGCAAACCAACACAAAATCGCCAATACATACATATGTACATATTTGCACGTTTTCTTATATTTGTGTCAGTAAATGCTCTGCTGTATGACGAATATGATGAGACGAATATGTTTTTAAATTAATAATTTAAGATAATTAGAAGAAGGAAACTCATTCGGTCTCATCCCCCCCCAAAGAAACACCAATCAGTTTCCATGACAATAACATCTA
>NW_024573792.1:0-2421 GCF_018153835.1 Drosophila eugracilis | reverse complement strand
TAAGTTCAAAACAATTCTAAAAGGCTAGAATTCAATTAACTTGCCAATTCAAAAATAGAGATAATAGATTTACCTGAACAGAATAATGACTTTAGTCAGATTGTACTGCTCGAACTGATGACAAATAAAGTTGCTCAACACAGTATTCAGTTAGGAAAAAAGGAACATTAGCGTTTGTCTTACGTGTAAGAGGGTAACGAGAGTTACCAAGATTATTTGGAACCAGTCGACATGCCATTGATCAAATCATACGAATCCAATCGTTTGTAAAAAGAGTTGATAATGCAAAAAGCTCACAAGCTAAATTGAGGGAATTAGACTTTCCACCATTTAACTGTGCGATTTTTTTTAATTTTTGCTTGTTGTAATAATAATTATATTAATTATTGTTTATTTTATAAGGAAAATAAAAATACGAAGGCAGTTGCAAGCCACTTAGATTACCCGGCAGTATGCTTAATATAAGAACTTGTAGATACAATAAATCAATGATATAAATTGTTTTGTGTTGAAAATGGAAATGCGATTCTACTGATGTTCAAGGAACGCAATGATTACCTGGAGGCCATTGAGAGGGTTGCGATAAATTGTTGTACAAATAGAAAATATATCGAGCCACGCAGTCCACTAATAATGTATTGCAATATTTTTGAGAATAAATAAAATAAATTGTAATTAACACAGACACTAATCTTGCCAAACCACGCACTTGAAATGTTCAGACGAACACTAATAAAAACTAAATATAATACTCTATGAGCTCTGTGCATGTCATGAGCACGAAGTTGTAAATCGATCCCGGGAGCGCAAAGCCTTGATCTGTTTTTGTGGGCCCTACGGGGGAGCGGTGCTGGCATATGCTTGTAATCTGTAGGGTGCAGGCCACTTGTTATTCAAACCGAAGACTAATCACTTGAGATGCTTCCACACTGCTCCAAAAGGTTCCTGTGTGGGGGGTCAAATGACTCTCAGCGCAGGCGGAGCGCGGCCTCTGCATGGGTGAATAAGACCAGAATAAGAATGTCATGTTAGTTTCCTAACAAGGGACTTAGAAGATAAAAATTCAGTTTTAATACAGAACTCAACGGAAAAGGTTGTTTTTATTAATTCATCCTTTTCAATGCTTAATCTAAACTTTGTATCTAGTATAGTTCCTAAGATCTCAGCGTTCATACGAACTGACGGACGGATAGGCAGACCCAGGTTCAATCGTCTTCGCTATTAATACTAATCAAGAATATATAAATTAAAATGAGAAGACTTTGGTTTCGCGAGGCGATGTCCGTCACGATTTATTTCAAAATTCGACTAACTGCTAAGTACATAAATTCTTAAAATGTAAGCTAGCCCTGTGCTCTGAAACTGCTGACCCGGCGCCTCGTGCGTGGAGTTGGGCAGCCGCTGCTGCGTTGCAGTGCATTGCCCCGTCGATTGTGGGCTGCTTCCGTCACAGTGCATTGCCCGCTGAATATGCTGACCATAGCACCGTCGCTGTGCAATATCCGCAGGTGACGCTGGCCTTGCATATTCCCATCCGTGCGGGATCAGCCTGGCAACTTTTCGTTGCTGGGTGACCGTGTTAACTTATACTTTAGAGGGTCGGAAGCGCTTCATTCTACCTGTTACATACTTTTAAACTAGAATCTAATATACCCTTTTCTCTACAAACTGGTATAAAAATTTGGGACAAATAAAGAAAAATAATCTTTTAGAAATATTTTGGCTAAAAAATAGATTCGTCATCACAGATCTGGAAAACATTCTAATGAGCTGGTCCTAGAAATAAAAATGTGAGTCCGGCAGATTCTAGAATAGCAAGCTCCGACATTGGCGAATTTAAAGACAAAGCTGCACCTAATAACATTAGTTTGATAAAAATTTATAAGCATATAGTATAAGTGTTTTTCAAAAATTCCCGACGTATCATTATTTTTGATAAATGTTCCTAACCCTAAGCTTGTTTTAAAAGAAGACAGCAGTCTATCAGTCCTAACACAATCCTGAGGACCAAAGTCCACTTTAAGAACCAGGAATTAACGATGACTTGGGACCATTGGGTCACCAGCATTGAAGCGATAGCACAAGAAGCTGAATCAGGTAACGAAGAAGCGTTTACGCGCCATGACCACGACTGGGACAAAAAGGAGCCAACAGCCAGAATGGTTTTCTTTGGACCAGAAGACCACACATAAGCACAGGAACTTATCCATAACTGAGGCCAGTAGCCCACTCAGCCAGCTGGGAGGATGTGAGCCCAGCCACAACATGGCAAAGGAGGAGGGCGGTCAGCAAGGCAGCAAAAATGGAGCCTCACGCCAGAAGAAAAATCCGACGACGAAGATTACGACGCCGTTGCCAGACTATGACTACTGAAGTTGAAGACGATCTTGAGGAAGAAGACTCATAATTTTTTGATAAAAT
>NW_024573791.1:0-9245 GCF_018153835.1 Drosophila eugracilis | reverse complement strand
TATTAAGGACAAACCTTAAAAGTTGTTGCAGAATTTACCCGACTTTAATGATTGCAGTAGCAGAGTGAAGTTCAAACAAGACCAACTAAAAAAAAAACAAATGAAGAACAAACGGAATTAAATACCAAATTCCAAAATAAGGAAAAATAAAAAATTTTTCGAGACAAATAAAAGAACAAATTAAACAAAACAAAACGCTATAGTCAAGTGCCGCGACTGTAAGTTACCCGATACTATTTTTACATAATTTTACAATATTCGTTTTGCCAGTGGAAATTGTGAGAGAATACAAATGTTGAGTCACTATCAGTACGTCCTTGCCCATGTGAGGGCCTTATAACCTAAATTTCTTTATAAATAGCGAAATAATGTTCTGATTTAAAAAAAGCTTTGGTAAATCGATAGATATTAACAATGAAATAAGTTTATAAGGTCAAACGAAGGCATTCATAATAATATTATAGACGCCTTTTTTCCGCGGTTTGTGGGCGTTAGGAGTGGGCGGGGCCGGTTGAAACTGGTGCCATGTTGCAGGCATTTTATTCTTATAGGCCCCGAGATTTTGCATTTTTGGTTTTCCGGTATTGTCGGCGTTAAGGTGGAATGGTTAGGATGAAAAAAAAACAATTTGCATTTTGTGCATGCATCATAAAAACCTACATGCTTAATCCGGAACTTTCTATCTCTTATAGTGGCCGAAATATCAGCTTTTCTAGAAAATGGGAAACTGTCTTTTGAGCCTTGTGGCGTATGGGTGGGTGTTGCCGCTATAAGATGCGCTGCCATCTAAAGATTATATAAACTAAATTTAAACTTTCTAGCTCTAATAGCTCCTTAGATTTCAGCAATTTGAGTTTTTCGCGGTTTGTGGGCTTTATAGTGGGCGTGGCAGGATGCGTTGGTAATTAACTGTGCTGGGTTAGGTACCTCAAGAATCTTCATGCTGAATCTCAACTTTGTATCTAGTATAGATCCTAAGATCTCCCGCGTTCATACAACTGACGGACGGATAGGCAGACTAGAGCTCAATCGTCTTCGCTATTGATACTGATCAAGAATATATATACTTTAGGACTTACTTCATTCTACCTGTTACATGCGCAAACGAATCCTAATATGCCCTTTTCTCTACGAGTAGCAATTTGTATACAAATTTGGAGACAAATAAAGAAAATAATCTTTTAAGAAATAATTTTGGCTAAAAATAGATTCGGCATCACAGATCTGGGCTCATTCTAATCGGCTTGTCCCTAGCAAGAGTGTTGTAAGTCCGGCAATTCCTAGATAGCTCCATTGGAAGTGGCGAATTTAAAGACAAGATGCCCTATTAACATTAGTTTGATAGAATTTTAGAAGCATATAGTATAAGTGTTTTTCAAAATTCCGATATCATTCATTTCTTATTAAATTTCCTAATCTATTGTTTTAAAGAAGACAACAGTCTATCGGTCAACTACCTCCATCTAAAGACCAAAGTCCACTCAGCCAGGAATTAACGATGACTTGGATCCATTGGGTCAGCAACATTAGCATTAGCACAAGCTGAATCAAGAAAGTAACGAAAAGCGTTTTTGCCACTTTCGCCCGACACAATGAGGGAGAAAGCATACAAGCCGAGGAACAACCATCGACGAGAAGGTTGAAAAAATTAAAATTCAGGAGCAATTGAAAACTCCCCACTTGTTAGGACTCAAGGAGCCAACAACCAGAATGGTTCCTTTGGACAGAGACCACACACATAAGCACAGGAAAGCTATCCAAGAGTCCAACCCAGCACCAGAGCCAACGGAGATCTGACCCCTTCCTTCAGGAGAGATTATTTAGACTACAAACATGGCAAAAAAGGGCAGTCAGCAAGGCAACAAAAATGAACCTTCTGCCAGAGGAAATCTGACGACGAAGATTACGACGCCGTTGCTGCGAGACCTGTGCTACTGAAGTAGGAGCGATCGCGAGGAAGAAAACTCATGTAATTTTTAGAATAAAATCCACTCCCCTACATTACACACACAGTCACCTCAAAAAATAGACTCCAATCCCGGGACTGAAAGAGATTGTGGCAGCGGAGAAACCCTTTCCCGTAAAGTCAATTCATGGCTTTACCAAATAAATAAAAAATGTTTGGTTTCGATTGTTTAACATAAACACCCCCTTTTTTATCATAAATAACCCTTAACACTTCGATATTATTATCGGCCTCGACTTGAGAAACAAGCGAATGAGAAACTTGATTATAACCGGGAATTTTTCTTCACACAAACAACGGAGACGGAGAAAAGATCCGATTCAATTGATAAGAAAATGTGAACTTTATTAAAATTTATGATGAGGAATGTTCCCGTGGCAGTTAAAGCCACCTTCGATAAAATGATTGCCAAAAATTATAGATTGGAGCAAACACTTCCATTTCAATATTAACACTATAGCCACAATAAAAACTGATGGGGAAACCCGGGTGTACTCCAAAACGTACCCACACCCCATGGGTGTAACCAAATTCGTCAATGCAGAGTCAAAACAACTTTTAGCGGGACGGCGTGATAAGGCCATCCAGGAAGAAGGTATGAGAGTATCCCAAGAGAAATCGAAGTTTTTTAAAAAGAGCGTCGAGTAGTTGGGCTTCATAGTGCCACAAGGGGGACTGCAAACTTCACCTGAAAAGGTAAAGTCTATTAAGGAATTTCTCCCACTTGCAAAACACTTTTGACCTCAAGCTAAAGGTGCTTCATATAAAAACTTCGCGACTATCACAAGACCTCCTAACAAGCATCTTAAAGGGAGAAAATGGGCTTCCGGACTAGGGGCAGTACTATCTCAAGATGGCGCCCAATCGCAATGATATCACGCGCCCTACGTGACGAAAAATTGCAGCAAAAGAGCGAGAGCTCCTTGTCATAAAAACTTTACCATCAACCCTTACCTTTGCTGACTCAGAAAAAAATTTAAAAAACCAGACAAGGGAAAATTTCGTGGCACACTCATTATCTCATAAAATTTTTAAAACCTTAGAAGACGTACAATAATCCGGACGCGTAGCCACCATTCATAGCGAAGAGTCCCTGACATAGCCACACCATCGAGACAACCGACAACCCAGTAAACTGCTTCCGAAACCAATAATAATCGAAGACGGTACATTTATCTTGTTTAAGAGCAAGGTAAGACACATAAACAGAACCCCAACCGGAGAAATGTGATTAAAACATTACGAGATGTTGTGAACGCGGAGGTAGTAATCGCAATACACACACCGTAATAGCACCGACTAGTAGAATCTTCCCTATACTTCTTTCAAGCAGGGCAAAACGGACTCAACCAGAACAGAAAGAAGTGTCATAACAGGACACATAAAAGGGCTCACCAAGCAGCACAAGAAAATGTGAAACAAATTCTTAAAGGTTTTCTATTTATTCCCCAAAAAATATTTTTCGGTTTGCTGCAGAATAACATCAAATTGAAAACCTGTTCCACCACCCATCCAAAGCAAATGGTTGCAGGAAACTCTTGCTTACCCTCATTCGTGGGAGAATTCTACATTGATATTTTTCTCAACCATGGAGCCCCTTTTCACTTACATGCGTCGATAAATTATAAGGAGGCCATAGTAGACTTAAAAACCCCTTTTATTACACATAATAAATTTCTTTCAAAAACAATAACAACAATCTACTGCGATAATAAAAGATCGCTAAATTCGAGACTATTAAAACAACTTTGTTGAAATCATTTCCCATCAACACTTCCAACGCTCTACCTCTACAGAACAACAAATGGTCAAATATAGAGGTTTCATACACTCTCCCAGCCAAATAATGAAATGCCTAATGAAACTTGGATGCAATTGAACGGAATAATAGGAATAATCCTTTTAGCAACCAACAAATCAATCCACTCAGTAACTTACAAAAAACCCACAGAAATAGTTCTCCACATAGCCCATGGAATTCAGAGAAAGTGTTTGGGAAAATTCAACCGGTACAGGAGAAGATGATTGACCAGGTAAACGAGAAGGACCTAAGAGGACTATGAGGGAGGCGAAAAGTTTTCTAAAAGACTAGGTAACAAGCTCTCACCACTATGCTCGCGGAAACAACGGGCGTCTTAGTGGGGGAGTGGTCCACAAAGGCAATCTACGCTAACAATCCTTGGCTAGACTCCCGACCCTTTTTTTATACTTTTTCATATTTTTTATATTCTTCTATATTAAATACATTATATAAAAATACATTATAATATGGACACTAATGGCTGTAAGGACGGATGCGACGGTGAAACTGAATGACTACACGAACGCGGACTATACCCCAAAGAGGACAGTGACATTGTTGTCTGGGAGTCTTTCGGATACCTACAACATGCAATGAACATGACGACCGAGGACTTTTGCTGTTCAGACGGAAGCGCTAACGAGAACATTTACCGATGACCACAGACTACCGGTTATAGCGGCGGACATCAGACACATTCGCAAGTTGGTAGCCACCCTAAAAATCACTCATAGCGCTGCCAGGAGTATAAACTTTATTAGGACAAACCTTAAAATTTGTTGCAGGTACTTTAATGATTCGGAGCAAGTTAAATTCAAACAAGACCGACTAATAAAAAACAAATGAAGAACAAACGGAATTAAATATTACATTCCAAAAATAAAGAACAATAAAAATATTTCGAGACAAATAAAGAACAAATTAAACAAAAGAAAACGCTATAGTCAAGTGCCGCGACTGTAAGTTACCCGATACTTTTTTACACAATTTTACAATAGTCATTTTGCTAGTGGATATTGTGAGAGAATGCATGTTGAGTTACTGATAGTGACGTCCTTGCCCATGTGAGGCCTTATAACCTAAATTTCTTTTATAAATAGCGAAATAATGTTCTGATTTAAAAAGCTTTGGTAAATCGATGGATATTAACAGAAATAAGTTTTATAAGGTCAAACGAAGGCATACATAATAATATGTAGACGCCAAGTTTTCCGCGGTTTGTGGGCGTTAGAGTGGGCGGGGGCCGGTTGAAAACTCTTTCCATGTTGCAGGCATTTCTTTTATAGGCCCCGAGATTTTTGCATTTTTGGTTTCCGGGTATTGTCGGCGTTAGAGTGGAAATGGTTAGATGCATAAACAGTTTGCATTAATACTGATCAAGAATATATATACTTTAGAGGGTCGGAAACGCTTCATTCTACCTGTTACATACTTTTCAAGAATCTAATACACCCCTTTACTCTACGAGTTACGGGTAAAAAAATTTGGGACAAATTAAGAAAATAATCTTTTAGAAATAATTTTGGCTAAAAATAGATTCGGCATCACAGATCTGGAAAACATTCTAATGGGCTTGACCCTAGCAAAATTAAATATTGTAAGTCCGGCAATTCTAGATAGCTCCCGACATTTGCAGAAATTAAAGACAAGCTGCCTATTAACATTAGTTTGATAGAAATTTTTAGAAGCATATAGTATAACTGTTTTTAAAATTCCGATATCATTCATTTTCTTGTTAAATTTCCTAATCCTAGGCTTGTTTCAAAAGAAGATAACAGTCTATCCCGGTCCAGATACCACCATCTAAAGACCAAAGTCCACTCCAAACCAGGAATTAACGATGACTTGGATCCATTGGGTCAGCAGCATTAGCATTAGCACAAGAAGCTGAATCAAGTAACGAAAGGAAGCGTTTTTGCGCCACTTTCGCCCGACACAACTGAGGAGAAAGCATACAAGCCGGAGAACAACCATCGACGAGAAGGTTGAAAAATTCCCAGAAATTCAGGAGCAATTAGGAAAACTCCTCACTTGTTAGGACTCAAAAGGAGCCAACAATTGAGGAATGGTTCCTTTGGACAGAGACCACACATAAGCACAGGAACTTATCAGGGTCAACGAGCACCAGAGCCAATGGAGATCGACCCCCTCGTAGGAGGGTGTTTAATACCCCTACAACATGGCAAAAGGGCAAGTCAGCAAGGCAACAAAAAAATGAACCTTCTGCTAGAAGAGAAATCGACGACGAAGATTACGATGCCGTTGCGCAGACCTGTGCTACTGAAGTAGAAGACGATCTTGAGGAAGAAAACTCATGTAATTTTTAGAATAAAAATCCCTGCTCCCCTACATTACACACAGTCACCTCAAAAAATAGACTCCAATTCAGGACTAAAAGAAATTGTGGCAACGGAGAGAAACCTTTACTGTAAAGTCAATTCATGGCTTTACCAAATAAAAAAAATGTTTAGTTTCGATTGTTTTAACATAAGAAACACCATTTTTATCATAAATAACCTTAACACTTCGATGATATTGTCGGCCTCGACTTGCTTAAACAAGCGAATGAGAAAACTGATTATACGGGAATTTCTTCACACAAACAACGGAGACCGAAAAGATCCGATTCAACCGGTCCGAGAAAATGTGAACTTTATTAAAATTTATGATGAGGATGTTCCCGTAGCAGTTAAAGCCACCTTCGATAAATGATTGCCAAGAGTATAAAGATCCAGACCGAAGCACTTCCATTCAATAGCCAACACTATAGCCACAATAAAAACTGATGAGGAACCGGTGTACTCCAAAGCGTACCCACACCCCATGGGTGTAACCAAATTCGTCAATGCAGAGTCAAAACAACTTTTAGCGGACGGCATTGATAGGCCATCAGGAAGAAGTGTGAGAGTATCCCAAGAAATCAGAAGTTTTTAAAAAGAGCGTCGAGTAGTTGGGCTTCATGGTGCCACCAAGGGGGACTGCAAAGCTTCACCTGAAGAAAGTGCGGTGTTAAAGGAATTTCTCCCACCAAAACGACTTTTGACCTCAACTAAAGGTGCTTCGCAAAAAACTTCGTGTCGCAGACCTCAAGCACAAGCATCTTAAGGGAGAAAATATAGGCTTCGGACTAGGGGCGAAGGTACTATCTCAAGATGGCCGCCCGTCACCGTGATATCACGCGCCCTACGTGACAACGAAAAATTACGCAACCAAAAGGGCGAGCTCCTTGTCGCATAGAAAACTTTAACCGATCATCAGCCACACCTTTGCTGACTCAGAAAAAAATTTAAAAAACCAAAGACAAGAAAAATTTCGTGGCACACTCATTATCTCGCCAAAAGAATTAAAACCTTGGGGACGTACAATAATCGGACGTAGCCACCATTCATAGCCGAGAAGTAAAAAGGACGGACGCGACGGTGAAACTGAATGACTACGAGAACGCGGACTATACCCCCAAAGAGGACAGTGACATTGTTTGTCTGGGAGTCTTTCGGATACCTACAACATGCAATGAACATGACGACCAAAGGACTTTTTGCTGACCAGACGGAAGCCGCTAACGGCGTTTACCGATGACTCACAGACTACCGGTTATAGCAGCGGACATCAGACACATTCGCAAGTTGGTAGCCCACCCTAAAAATCACTCATAGCGTCTGTCCAGGGTATAAACTTTATTAGGACAAAAGCCCTAAAAGTTGTTGCGAGGTACTTTAATGATTCAGGAGCAAGTTAAATTCAAACAAGACCGACTAATAAAAACAAATGAAGAACAAACGGAATTAAATATTACATTCCAAAAATAAAGAACAATAAAAATATTTCGAGACAAATAAAGAACAAATTAAAAAAAACAAAACGCTATAGTCAAGTGCCCGACTGTAAGTTACCCGATACTGTTTTACACAATTTTACAATAGTCATTTTGCTAATGGGAAATTGTGAGAGAATGCATGTTGAGTTACTGATAGTGACGTCCTTGCCCATGTGAGGCCTTATAACCCTAAATTTCTTTATAAATAGCGAAATAATGTTCTGATTTAAAAGCTTTGGTAAATCGATGGATATTAACAGAAATAAGTTTTTATAAAAGGTCAAACGAAGGCATACATAATAATATTATAGACGCAAGTTTTCCGCGGTTTGTGGGCGTTAGAGTGGGCGGGGCCGGTTTGAAAACTCTTGCCATGTTGCAGGCATTTCTTATAGGCCCCGAGATTTTTGCATTTTCGGTTTTCGAATTTATTGTCGGCGTTAGGGTGGAAATATCTCAAAGATGTAAAACAGTTTGCATTTGGTATGGCATAAAACACAAAGCCACCCTTAATCGAACTTTCTATCTCTTATAGTTGCAGAAAGTATCACCCTTTTCTAGAAAATGGAAAACTGAATTTTACTGAGCCTTGTGAGCCTATGGGTGGAGTGTTGCCGCTATAAGATGCGCTTCACCATCTAAAAGATTATATAAACTGCCATCTAAAGATTATATAGCTCTAATAGCTCCTGACATTTCAGCAATTTTAGTTTTTCACGATTTGTGGGCGTTACGATGGGCGTGGCAGGATACTGTACTAAACTTGTGCTGCGTAAAGGCCTCAGGAATCTTCATGATTAATCTCAACTTTGTATCTAGTATACCACCTAAGATCTCCAGCGCGTTCATACGAACTGACGGATGGACAGGCAGACTAGGTTCAATCTTCTTCGCTATGAGTACTGATCAAGAATATCTATACTTTAGAGGGTCAGGAAAC
Organism: Drosophila eugracilis; assembly: GCF_018153835.1. NCBI lineage: Eukaryota > Metazoa > Arthropoda > Insecta > Diptera > Drosophilidae > Drosophila > Drosophila eugracilis. The sequence goes on along the minus strand of NW_024573791.1, from coordinate 721 downwards.
GCTTCCATTCTACCTGTTACATACTTTCAAGAATCTAATACACCCCTTTTACTCTACAGTACAGTGCAAAAAATTGATGGACAAATTAAGGAAAATCTTTTAGAAATAATTTTGGCTAAAAATAGATTCGGCACATCCACAGATCTGGAAACATTCAATGGGCTTGACCTAGCAAAATTAAATATTGTAAGTCCGGCAATTCTAGATAGCTTCCGACATTTGCGAAATTAGGAACAAAAGGTACTATTAACATTAGTTTGATAGAAATTTTAGAAGCATATAGTATAACTGTTTTTAAAAATTCCGATATCATTTTCTTGTTAATTTCCTAATCCTAGGCTTGTTTCAAGAAGATAACAATCTATCGGTCAGATACCACCATCCTAAGGAAAATAGTCCACGCCAAAACAGAGATTAACGATGACTTGGAACCGCATTGGGTCAACGGCATTACCATTAGCAAAGAAGCTGAATCAAGTAACGAAAGAACATCGTTTTTGCGCCACCTTTTTCGCCCGACACAAGCTGAGGAGAAAGCATACAAACCGAACAACCATCGACAGAAGGCTGAAAAAATTCCCGAGACCCATTCTGAAATTCAGGAGCATTTAGGAAAACTCCTCACTTGTTAGGACTCAAAAGGGGAGCCAACAACCAGAATGGTTCCTTTAGGGACAAGTTTCCATAAGCACAGGAGCTTATCAGGGTCAGCCAGCACCAG